>NC_140938.1:53546459-53833959 GCF_014529385.1 Adiantum capillus-veneris
TTAACCGTGTAGATGAGCCTAACAAAAAGAAGAATACCTAGGAAACACCCCCGATCCAGCAAAGTCCCAGGTCAGCGACCCTTTAGTCTAAGGCTAATCGATGTAGGTGATCCTAGTCTTGTAGCGACACTACCATGAGAACCATAACACATGAGTCCAATCACAATAGCACTTCCGAGATGCACAAATAATCCTTTTCCAAACTGTTAGACTATACAGGGTCTCTACCCTTACACGTCTACCATAAACCATCTTGAACACTTCATGATCCAATCCAAAATCCATAAACCATAAACCATAATCCAATCACACCACACGGGTGAGCTCTCCACCATACTTGGGTGAGGCACGACCAATCCTACATAACCACTTTAGAACATAACATGGCTTCAAAAATTTCGGCAGCATAACCCAATCAAGAAAAAAAAACCATAAACCACACCGGCTTCAAGTATCAAACATAATTCATGAGGGAATCTCAGCCCTTAACCATAATTCGTAATCACACTAAACCAACTCCCACACTTGGAGTTTGACATATCCCCTGCAATCAATCGGAGTCAACCATAAACCATAACTTCACACATGTGCAAAAAACAACTTTTTGACATTTTCGAAAGCATGAAAAACATGCAAATGAAAGTGTTTTACCTCAACCCAATGCATCAATTCTAGCTCTATAATGTATACTATCACTCCATCACGTCACTTTGACGATATGATACTCACACAAAAAACGGTAACCCCAAAAGAAAGCCACTTTATTCATATCTACCTATGCGGTTCGGAATGTTTAACCATATACTCTCATGTAAGTTTAGGGCCATCTAATAGTTGAAATCAACTTACAAAAACAAACCATAAAACATATCAAAACGGCTCGGTTAACTCACGAAGTCATATGATATCCCCCTTTGATAACACTCCTACACGTGTAGGTAAAACCGATAATAGAGTGATTAATAACTCGCATTCCTGAAGTGATAACGAAGACCTAAATTCATTTATCATCAAGTTTCATCAAGATTTTCAATTGGTTAAGTGGGTTTGCCCATTCACTGAACCTATATAGTAATTCTCCAAGGAGCCTAGACTCAAAAAATTTGGTTGTGTAGTGGGCAGCAATCTGTTTTTTGACCATATCTCTTAGCTCGTGTGTGTTTTTCACATGACACATAAAAGATAAATTTTTTGAAATGATGTGTTTATCTGTGGTATAAAGGGTTAGGGTTGATTCATAACGGTTTGTGATCTATGACCAAAACAGTATTCATACCGCTTCTATGACGTGAAACAAAAAGCGCTTCTTTATGCACGTGCGTGACTATAACGCATCATGTGCATAAATCAACATGTAAAACATGATGAAACAATCATGAGAAAACCTTGTATGTACTTGTTTAATCCATACATGCACTCGTATGCGAAAAAAGAATCATCGAGAGGGTGACTACGTGCAAAAACGACATAGAGAGAGAGAGAGAGAGAGAGAGAGAGAGAGAGAGAGAGAGAGAGATGATGACTATGGAGTTTATGGTTTCTCACCGTGCTTTCAAATCAATTAGGGTTTTTGGAAAGGCTTCTTGCTTTGCCGCAAGAGAGCGGGGATGAGAGCTATGTAGAGGTATCCGCCATGAAAACTTTCGGAGAGCGCGTACACCGTGAAACGAGAGAGAAGATAATAAGCAAATAGAGAGAGAGTATCCTTCTTCTTCTTCTTGTTCACGAGAGAGAAGAGTTCATGGAGATGGTGATGAAGAGGTTGTACCACTCTGTATAATAGATAAGTAATTCTGACGTCAAGGCAAGAGAGCTTCCGCATCTGAGAGTGTATCTATCTCCCTCAAGTGAAAGAAGAGAGGTCTTTATATAGGCTCTCAAGGCCAAAATCACTGCTAAGAATAAAGTGAGCAAGGAGAGACAAGTTTGCGCACGTTCGCAGCTTTTTAAGAAAAAATGATTTTTTGATTTTTTTTTTCCTGAGGACATAGATTTCGACGCACGATTTAGAGACTCTAAGAAGAAGCTTGGGTTCCAAGAAAAGAGTTCTAAACTAAGCTCCTCCTCTCTTTTTTAAAAAGACTCTTTCTTTCCTAAAAACAAGCCTTTGCTTTTTGGTGGTCAACTCTCCCACTTACCATTCAATTCTTACATTAAAATTGACCATCCAAACAGTCTTTAACCAACTAATAAAAAACCATAGCCAAACTATGCCGCACCTTAATATCCCGACATAATTATGACTTTCCAATGTTGTCAATCAAAATTCAACGAAATAGATATTAAAAGTTATTTTTATTGTTTTTAGAAAAGACCCAAAAATTGGGGATCTTATATCCTCCTACACTTGAAAAATTCGAGGTGTCCTCACCTCGACATGGATAACAAATGAGTAAGTCTAAAACCTTCTGCTAAATTGACTATCCTATTTCTCAAGTATGATCCTGTCTTGGAGAGATTTCGGTTGTCATAATATTAAATAGGGTTTAAGCATTTGCAAGTCCAAATGGCACCGAAAGTTCTCCACTTTCTCCTTCGTTTGTAGTAGCTGCATGGACACAAATATTTGATGGATTTCCTCCACCTCGATCATTCTGAGTTCTACTGGCTTGGGCTCCTCCTTGAGGCTGTTGATTTCCTCATGAATGAGCTGGTCTATTGAATTGTCCATTTCTTGTAAAGATTGGATTTCCAGGTCTGAAATTCCCTTGGTTTTGTGGTGGTCTCTGGTTTGTATTAGGTCCAAATTGTGAATCTCTAAAGTTCCTGTTAGTGTTTGTACTTCTATCATCATTTTGTATTGCAAGTTCATAATTCTCTGGATCACTAAACACAAAATTTCGAGACACATGGTCAGGCTCAAAACAATTGAAGCAAAGGTGATCTCTTATTGCCCTCCTACGTAATATGGCTTCAAAAAACGGCTCGATTAACTCACGACATCATATGGTATCCCCCTTTGATAGCACTCCTACGCGTGTAGGTAAAACTGATAATAGAGTGATTAATAACTCACATTCCCGAAGTGATAACGGAGACCTAAATTCGTTTATCATCAAGTTTCATCAAGATTTTCAATTCTTTAAGTGGGTTTGCCCATCCAGTGAATCTATATAGTAATTCTCCAAGGAGCCTGGAGTCAAAATTTTTGGTTAAGTATAATGGGCAACAATCTGTTTTTTGACCATATCTCTTAGCTTGTGTGTGTTCTTTACATGACACATAAGCGAAAAAATGTTCTAGATAATGTGTTTTATCTATGGTATAAAGGGTTCGGGCTGATTCCTAACGGTTTGTGATTTATGAGCAAAACAATATTCCTACCACGTCTATGACGTGAAATGAAAAGCGCTTCTTTATGCACGTTGTGAGCGGGATGAAAACACACAGAACGCCTCTATAACGACCCGACACACACTCTTGGGAAGATACACACACACACACTATGGGGCACCACTCGGCTTACACAACACACCTGGCCGAGACATGGAACACACCTCTAGAGTGAGAGGAGAGAGACTATCCACTTGCCCACTCCACACAGACACACACACACACACCCAAAAAACTCAGCTCAAAAGAGGAAAATTTTTGATGCTTAGATACAATGCTTGGGCCAACACCAATGGGGCAAATAGCTCACACAATATGGGTAAAATAAGCCAGATACAATCACAAACTAGAGCAGAAACTTCGCTCATAGGAGAAACTTACACAGCAAAAACAACAGAAAAAGAGTGAGAAATTTGGCAAAATGGACAACTCCATCGCGTCCGGAACGGCCCAAAACCCCATTCTACAATGTCAAAGTGCTCAAATCCGACCTCGGATGAGCAGTTTACGGCCAAAACAGGCTCGAAAAACCCAAAACACACACCTACGGCTGTTCCTCCTCTCTTCTCCACGTTTTTTCTGGTCTTCTCTCTGTTTTTTCAGCTTCCACACTTAGCTTTATTAGTTGGGCACCCTTGGCCTTTTAGATGACCTCAAACGGACCCCGAACAAGCCAAAAACTGACCTCGCAGTGCATAGTTGTCACCGTTTTGCATCATCCGCACACCTGGCACTCATTTATTTTCAATAATGCGTCTCCCAACCACGTGAAGTGGCCCCAAAAAGTGGTCCTAATGATAACCTTTCTGCATAACTCTCACAAGAAAACACCCACGTTGTGTTCGTCCTCATCCGCGTGCAAATATTGACCCCGTTTGCCCTCCTGACGCCACTAGATGCCATCTGACGCATCTGCTTACCTCATGTCGTCGGCCCGCGGATAGCTTCCTCGAGAAGTTTTACCCGCTACCAACTCCTGATTATTGTAGAAAAAACACAATGGTACTGGTAATAGTGAAAATCGATGCACTATGTACACCCTGTCCTACCTGTACACATGTGGGCCCCACGTAACCACCTGGCTATGGAAATTGGGCAATCCTTTATTCGATGCACCATGCATGTGTATGTGCATATGCGCAATCCCTTGCTCCAAAAAACTCCTGACATAATTTGCCCATCCCCTAACCTGCTAGATCATTCATGATCAGCAGCAGCAAAGAGCGATATGAGACTCGCCGCATCACAGGTCTCCTGATCCTTCACCAACATTGCTTGCTCCACAGACAGTTCATCTTGCTCCACCATCATCAATCTAGCATGATACAATTTAAGACGCAATCCATTTACCCTTGACTTATGTAGAACACCATCCAGGTTAACCAGCTGATATGTGCCATTTGGAAAACACTCCACTACCTTGAAAGGGCCTACCCACTTAATTTGAAACTTCTTTTGGAAGGTGTTATCCAGCTTACTATTGTAGCGCAAAACCAAGTCATGTTTCTTGATACCCTTACTTTTGACCTTTTCATTTATCTTTTCCAAAGCCTTATCCTGCATCTGCCCATAATGCTCCAATGCGCTCATCCTATCCAACTGGACCTCTTGTAACTGCAAGAGCCTCTCTTTGAATGCATCACTAGGCGGCCCGAGCAACTTCTCTAACATCTTGACCGCAAGCAACTCTACCTCCATAGGCAATAGTGCTTCCTTTCCATACACCAAATGAAATGGAGTAAACCAAGTACCTGTCTTCACCGAAGTACGGTAAGCCCATAATGCACTAGGCAATTCCAAATTCCAATTCTTTCCTTGGTGCTCTGTCTCTTTAGAAAGAATTTGTACCAACTCACCATTGAATCTTTCATTTAAGCCATTACACTGCGGGTAATAAGGAGTGGTATGCTGGTGCCTAATCTTCATCTTTGTGCATAAGAAGTCTAGCAGTTTAGCTGTAAATCCTGGCCCCTTATCTGAAAGTAGCTCTAATGGCACCCCAAACTTGCAACATATTTCATCATACACAAATTTTGCCACATCCTTTGCAGTGATCTGTTTTACTGCTATAGCCTTTGCCCATCTAGAGAGATAGTCCACTGCCGTCAAGATATAGCTTTTGCCCCTGCTTGTGATAGGTAACGGGCCTATTGCATCAATCCCCCACTTTTCAAACACATCAAACTCCATAATGGTTTTTCGTAGCTCTGGCTTCAACACTCTCTTCCCAAATGCTTGACACCTATTGCAAGACCTACACCAATGGTGAACATCCTTGTGCAAACTAGGCCATACATACCCCTCTTGCAAAATCTTATGCAAGGTGATCTTTAGAGCAAAATGGCCACCACATGCGCCTTCATGATTCTCTTCCAACACTCTATAAAGCTCCTCCCACCAAGGTACACGTCTCAACACGAGATCAGCCCCTTTCATGTATAAGACATCACCAATCAATTTGTACTTGTATGCTCTACGCACAAAACTATACTTCTTAGACGTCTGAATCTCCTTTGGAATGATTCCTGTTAGCAAAAACTCCTCTTCTTGAGCCAAACTTTCCCGGCCATGATAAAGAGGTAAAGTGGTCCTCAACACAAATAGCTCCCCAATCATGCCTTGAGCTGCTTCATGTGCTTCTCCATTTAGAGCACGTTCAATGTGTCTGATGCTCCATGCTTCAAACTTTTTTAACAGGCCTTTAATTCTGAAGCACATTTCCTTCAATGAGGTGTTCTTGCTCTTCCACACACCCAACACTTGCTTCACAACTAACAAGGCATCACCTTTTATGCTCAACCTTCGAACCCCATGCTTCAAACAAATGTGTAATCCGGCTTCCAGAGTAGCATATTCAGCCTCATTGTTACTATGAGCATCCAATTTGAACCCTCTCTTGCATACTAGCTTCCCCTCTGGATCATAAAGTGCTATACCCCCTGAAGCTGCATCATGGCTCTTTCTGTATGAACCATCAAAGAACAACACATGTGCATTGCTGATCTGTGGCACTTCTTCAACTACCTTTCTCACCACCTCTTCCTTAACAATAAGGGGATTCTCCTTGTAGGTCAACAAATCAGCTAGGATAGCCCTTGTACTATCTTCCACTAGAAAAGAGAACTCAAACTCTTGCAGCTCAATTACCCATTTCTTCACCACATTTGACATGTTAGTACCATTAATTAACTGTGGCAAAAAGGCATAACTCGTCAAGAAAAAAAAAGGCCGTGGTAGCAAGTAATGACGAAATCGTCGACAAGCAAATATTACACTGGCCATCACTAGCTCTACTTCCGATAACTTTCTCTCCGCTACCAACTTCACTCGGCTTGCACAATACAGTGGCCTCATATAATGGCTGCCCTTCCCCTTTTGCAATAGCATGGCTCCAATGGCATCATCCCCTACTGAGGGATTTACATAAAAAACTTTCTCCCAATCAGGAGCCTGCATGGCTGACAAACCCCCTAACACCTCTTTCACCTCTTGAAACACTTCTTCACACTTGTCATCCCATTGCAATGGATCATGCTTTGCCACTTGTTGTAATGGATAAAGAATCTGAGAAGACAATGGAATAAACCTTGCCATGTACTTCACTTTGTGTATAAAGGTTGCCAATTGCTTCGTACTCGTTGTTAAGTATGGAGCCTAATTTACCCTTGTAATTTTCTGTGGTAAAAGCGCACATTTGTAAGGCCCCCATTATGAGGAGAAGCCATCGTGCGTGAAGGAAAATCACTCACCGGAAACCAAAATTTTCATAGACAAGAATCAAGGGCAACAACCGGAATATTCTTTTTCGCCGGAATATTATGGCCGAACGGCGGCCGAAAAGTGGTCGGTAAACAACCGGTCGGTTGGCAGGTGGCCGGTGGTCGGAAGTCAATGGTCGGTGGGTGGTGGTTGAAAGTCAATGGCCGGTGGCCGAATTCAAAAGCGGACTTGTCTTCTCAAGGGCGGCCACACATGGGCGGATTGGAGGGCTTGATTTGGACTTATTCGCATAAGGGCTGCTACACATGGCTGTCTCTCATAAGAGAGGGCAACCATTTTGGCCTATAAAAGGAGGCCATTTCTACACACATTTCATAGTGTGAAGTTGATGCAACAAGGTGAGTGTGAGGTGGTGAGAGTGAAGCAAGGCGCGAGCTCCATTAAGGGTATAATCCCTTTGTAAACTACTTCTTGTTTTGAAGTACTAAAGCCATTGAGTGGCTGCTTTTTCGTGGACGTAGCCCACATTGGGTGAACCACGTATATCGTGTGTACTCTCTCTCTCTCTATCTACTCTATAATCTTGTGTATATAAATCTGTCTCTCTCCATTAAGTAATCTACTCAATTATCTATTTAGCTACGTCTTATTTCCTAACAACTGGTATCAGAGCAAGGTTTGCTCGTAGCTAAATTATCTCAAGGAAAGGATTCCTTGAATTGAGTGGGAGTTATGACGGAGGAAGGGAAGCTCAAGATTGAGAAGTTCAACAACAAAAACTACCAACATTGGAAGATGCAGATTGAAGACTATCTCTACCAGAAGGACCTCTATTTGCCACTAGGCGGTCTTGCGAAGAAGCCCGCAACAATGGCAGATGAAGCATGGATTGTCCTTGATCGAAAGGCACTGGGAACAATCCGATTAATCTTGGCGTCAACGGTGGCCTTCAATGTTTCGGAGATGAAGACCACGGAGGACTTGATGAAGTCACTTGACGACTTCTACGAGAAACCATCGGCATCCAATAAGGTATTTCTTATGAAGCGCTTGTTCAATCTAAAGATGGCAGAGAATGGTTCAGTTGCAGAACACCTAAATGACTTTAACACAAACATAAGTCAACTTCGATTAGTGAAAATCAATTTCGATGACGAAGTGCGAGCTCTCCTTATACTATCATCTCTACAGGATAGTTGGGACAGCCTTGTGATGGCTGTAAGTAATTCTATCTCTGGCACAAATACTCTTAAGTTTGATGATGTTGTGGGTGTTCTTCTAAGCGAGGAAGTGCGAAGGAGAAGCACAAGAGAATCATCAAGTGCTGCACTATGAGTGGAAACAAGAGGAAGGCCTAAGGAGAGGTTCAAAAACCAAAAGGGTCGTGATCGCTCAAGGCGGAGCAAGTCACGCACAAAGTCAGTTCTTGAATGTTGGAACTGCGGCAAGAAGGGCCACGTCAAGAAGGATTGCTGGTCCAAGAAGAAGAAGGAGACAGAGTCTCAAGAAAACAAGCCAACATCGGAGGCCAATGTGGCAGGTAAAGTAGAGCAAGATGCTCTAATTCTCTCATTAGACAATGTGTCTAATTCCTGGATAGTAGATTCCGGGGCTTCATTCCATGCGACACCACACAAGCAACATTTCCAAGACTACACCAAAGGTAATTTATGGTATGTATACTTGGGAGATGATGAAGCTTGTGAGATTTTCGGCAAAGGTACAGTTTCTGTCAAAACTGCTAACGAAAATGAATGGAAGCTTAAAGATGTTAGGCATGTTCCTTCTCTTCGCAAAAATTTGATCTCTATAGGACAATTGGACGATGAAGGTCACAAAATTGCATTCGGAAACAAACAGTGGAAGATCTCAAAGGGATCTTTGGTGGTTGCCAAGGGTGAAAAAGTCGGTACACTTTACTTGTGTACTGTTAGCACGCAACCTTTAGCTTGTGCAACAACTACAGAAGTTGACACTGCGGTGTGGCACTACCGACTTGGGCATATGAGTGCCAAAGGAATGCAAATCCTTCAAACAAAGAAGCTTCTACCAGGTTTGAAAGAAGTGGACTTAGAGTTCTGTGAAGATTGTGTTTATGGTAAACAAAAGAGGGTAAAATTTCAAAAATCAGGAAATGAAAGAAAAGATAAAAAACTTGAGTTGGTTCATTCTGATGTTTGGGGTCCTGCAAGTACACCATCACTTGGTGGCTCATTGTACTATGTAACATTCATAGACGATGCGACTAGAAAAACATGGGTTTATGTCATGAAGAATAAATCCGATGTATTTTCCATATTTCAAAGGTGGAAAGCCTTTGTGGAGAATGAAACAGGTACCAAGGTTAAATGCCTCAGATCCGACAATGGAGGCAAATATTGCAGCCAATCTTTTGAAAGCTTTTGTGCTAGCAATGAAATTCGGAGGCAAAGGACAACCCCAAGGACACCTCAACAAAATGGGATTTTGGAAAGGATGAACAGGACAATCATGGAACGAGCACGAAGAATGCGGCTACATGCAGGCCTACCGCTTGAGCTTTGGGCGGAAGCTGTAAGTACGTCTGTGTACTTAATCAATCGGTCACCCTCAACGGCATTGGATGGGGGAGTTCCAGAAGAGGCATGGACAAGTAAACCGGTGAATTATGCATTTCTCAAAGTGTTTGGGTGTGAGGCTTTCATGCACATAGATAGAAGCCTAAGATCAAAGTTAGATGTAAAGTCCAAAAAGTGTTTCTTCATTGGCTATGGAGAAGGAGACTTTGGGTATCGCCTATGGAATCGTGAAGATGGTAAAATCTTAAGGAGTAGGGATGTAATTTTTAACAAACAAAATATGTACAAAGATTACTTGGAAAGAAAACAAACAAAAGAAACAGGTGATGAGTACATGGAGCTTGAGGACGGTGAAGACTCAAGGACTGCAAAGGGTGACAATGTGCAACAACGTCAACCAAATGAGGAGCCTCAACGTATTCCCCGAAGATCTACAAGAGCAAGTAGACCTCCAGAAAGGTTTGTTCCTTCCTTCAACCATCTCTTGATCTCAGATTCTGGAGAGCCGGAATCATATGAAGAAGCTATGCAACATGAATCCAAAGAAGAATGGACGAAGAGCATGCAAGTGGAGATGGACTCACTACATCGCAACCAAACATGGGAGTTGGTTCAGTTGCCTAAAGGTAAGCGGGCACTTCAAAACAAATGGGTGTACAAGCTAAAGGAAGAAGAAGGTGGGAAGAAAAGGTACAAGTCTAAGCTTGTGGTAAAAGGTTTTTCTCAAAAGAAAGGTATTGACTTCAATGAAATATTTTCTCCTGTTGTAAAAATGAACTCAATTAGGCTTGTCTTAAGCCTTGTGGCTGCTCATGATCTAAATCTCCAGCAAATGGATGTAAATACGGCATTCCCTCACAGTGACTTAGAGGAGGAAATCTACATGCTTCAACCAAAGGGGTATGAAGTAAAAGTTAAGGAGAAAATGGTTTGCAGATTAAAGAAGAGCTTGTATGGTTTAAAGCAAGCATCAAGACAATGGTACTTAAAGTTTGATCGATGGATGTTGGATCATGGATTCACAAGATGCAACTCAGATCACTGCGTCTACACGGAGAATTTGGGAGATGGGAAATTCATCATCCTAATGTTGTATGTTGATGACATGTTGATTGCAAGTGCTAACATGCAGGACATCAAAGACCTAAAAGAGGAGCTGTCCAAATCTTTTTCAATGAAAGATTTAGGTGCTGCAAAGAGGATACTTGGTATGAAAATATCAAGGGACAGGACGAAGAAGACAATGAAGCTATCTCAAGAAGATTACATCAAGAAGGTACTAGAAAGGTTTCCAATGCAAAATGCAAAACCAGTTTCTACACCTTTGGCTGGTCACTTTAAACTAACGAAGGATATGTGTCCAAAGACAAAAGAGGAGATAGCCTATATGTCTAAAGTTCCATATGCTGCAGCGGTAGGTTCTCTAATGTATGCTATGGTATGGACAAGGCCAGACATTGCACATGCAGTGGGAGTTGTGAGTACGTTCATGGACAACCCAGGTAAAGAGCATTGGCAAGTTGTGAAGTGGATACTTAGGTATCTAAAAGGGACAACAACAAATGCTTTGTATTTTGGAGGAACTGATATTTTTCTAGAAGGGTATGCTGATGCAGATATGGCAGGTGACAAAGATACTCGAAGGAGCACTACTGGCTATGTGTTCACGGTTGCAGGCACAACAGTAAGCTGGGCTTCAAAGCTGCAGAAAGTGGTTTCACTTTCTACCACGGAAGTAGAGTATGTAGCAATGACGGAGGCAAGCAAAGAAATTCTGTGGCTTCACAGATTCTTAGAAGAGCTTGGATTCAAACAAGACAATTGTGTCTTGTACAGTGATAGCCAAAGCGCTATCCATCTTGCGAAGAACTCAACCTTTCATTCAAGGACAAAGCACATTGAGGTGAGATATCACTTCATACGCACTCTTTTGGAAGAGGGACAACTAAAGCTAGGAAAGGTGCATACAAGTGAAAATCCTGCAGACATGTTTACAAAGGTGGTCAACAAGGAGAAGTTGAGCTTTTGCTCATCTTCAATCGGCATTCAAGGATAAGAAGCCAGAATGGAAAGCACTCACAGGTTTGGTTTGGAGATCAGTCTCCAAGTGGGAGATTGTTAAGTATGGAGCCTAATTTACCCTTGTAATTTTCTGTGGTAAAAGCGCACATTTGTAAGGCCCCCGTTATGAGGAGAAGCCATCGTGCGTGAAGGAAAATCACTCACCGGAAACCAAAATTTTCACAGACAAGAATCAGGGGCAACTTTAAAGGCCTTTTTCGTCGGAAATATTCTTTTTCGCCGGAATATTATGGCCGGACGGTGGCCGAAAAGTGGTCGGTAAACAACCGGTCGGTTGGCAGGTGGCCGGTAGTCAATAGCCGATGGCCGGTGGTCGGAAGTCATTGGTCGGTGGGCGGTGGTCGAAAGTCAATGGCCGGTGGACGAATTCAAAAGCGGACTTGTCTTCTCAAGGGCGGCCACACATGGGCGGATTGGAGGGTCCGATTTGGACTTATTTGCGCAAGGACGGCTACACATGGCTGTCTCTCATAAGAGAGGGCAGCCCTTTTGGCCTATAAAAGGAGGCCATTTCTACACACATTTCATAGTGTGAAGTTGATGCAACAAGGTGAGTGTGAGGTGGTGAGAGTGAAGCAAGGCGGGAGCTCCATTAAGGGTATAATCCCTTTGTAAACTACTTCTTGTTTAGAAGTACTAAAGCCATTGAGTGGCTGCTTTCCCGTGGACATAGCCCACATTGGGTGAACCACGTATATCGTGTGTAATCTCTCTCTCTCTCTCTCTCTACTCTATAATCTCGTGTATATAAATCTGTCTCTCTCCATTAAGTAATCTACTCAATTATCTATTTAGCTACGTCTTATTTCCTAACACTCGTAGGTGATGGAAGAAGAATAATAGACTTAACCTTTTCTGGATCAGCCTCAATGCCATTTTCTGACACCATGTGGCCCAATAACTTCACCCTTGGCTATGCTAGATGACATTTCTTTGGATTTAGTTGTCCTCCACATTCATCATATCGAGTCAATACCATCTGCAGCTTCTCATGGTGTTCAGCCCTACTGCTATAAACACAGAAGTCATCCATAAAAGCTTTAACACAACTACCAATGAATGGTTCCAACACCCAATTTGCTCTCTCTTGATAGAAGGAAGATCCATTTGACAACCCAAATGGCAATACTGTGTAGCAATAGCAGCCCCATGGCGTAATAAATGTTGTCTTTGTGCGGTCTTTAAGAGCAATCTTCAATTGAAAATAGCCTTAAAAACCATCACACACACTGTACCTCTCATAACCTGCCACTGAATCCAAGATCTGATCAATGAATGGAAGAGGATATGGGTTCTTCTTAGTGGCTGCGTTTAAGGGTTTAAAATCTAGACAAATCCTCCACTTCCCATCCTTCTTTGGACTGACTACTACTGGACTCACCCATTCTGTGGTCTCCACAGGGACTATGAACCCTGCCTTCAATAACTTGTCCACCTCTTCTCGCAAGGCTTCCATTTGCTCTTGAACCATCCTTCTTAGCCTTTGCCGCACTGGCTTAGCACCTTCTTTCAGCTCTATATGCATCTCTTCTCCCTTGAACCCTTTGATCTCTTCATATGAAGTAATGAACAAATCAGGAAAACTAGCCAGCATGTGCAAATATATATCCTTCTCCATAGTTGAGAGGTCTCCACTGATCATTTGTGTCATCAATTCCTGCTTCTTTGACAACTCAACCTTGGTTTGCATCAGCCCTTCAATCACTTCATAAGGACCTTCACTTTCATCTTCAACCTCATTCGCAAATGCAACTAAACCAAACTCCTGTATTTCTTTGTCCATCAAAAGAAATGCAACATCAGCATCCTCATCACTGCTCGTAGTGCTATCACTGTCCCCATCTGTCACCGTGGAAGAGTCTTCATCACTAGACTCATCCTCATCTTCATAAATCTCCTCTAATCGTTTCCTTGTGTCCATATTATAAAGCTTCTTGGTACCTGTCTTTCCATAGAGGCTAATCGTACCATGTCGCCAATCTTGAGCAGCTCCCACTGCACGTAACCATGGTCTACCCAGTATAATAGGATATGCTCCCAACCCTGCTGGCATCACATGAAAATCAACCACTGCCTTTGCATCATATGCCTCCACTTCTAAGCTCTTTACAACACCCAAGCATTTTACTTTTTGATGGTTTGCCAATCTGATCCGAAAACCTGACACCCCAGCCACTGTGAGACCCATCTTCTCAACGCATGAGTGTGTTATGACACATATTTGGGCTCCGCCATCCACATAACCTTGTCCCAAATTTTTCCTTTTATGCCACACATCTACTATTGGACAAATGTCTGGTAGCTCATCCATTGCCAACACCTTTACTGAACCTCTCTCTGGCTCTTTCTCCATTGGGTTAACCATCCTCTTCCACTGTCGCTTTAGCTTAGGCACCATCTCTATAAGCTGCCCAAAAGTAGCATCTGCCTTACTGCTCGTCAGATCCTCCTTCAAGTCATAGCTTAATTGCCCATCCCCTAGTGGAAAATCTGAAACATGAAACTTTCGACGAGCTCTCCTTTTCCTCTTGGCCTTGACATCCTCGCCTTCATGGCTCTTTCCTTTCTTCTTACTAGGCCCTGGGGTACTTCTTCCTTCTTTATCCTCTGTGGTCCTCTTCCCAATAGGCATCACTAATGTATCCTCTAGCTTTGATGCCTTCTCCAAGGTGACTACACTTAGCACTTTTGTCTTTCCCTTTTCCTCCTGGGTCAGTCCTCTAGTTCCTTCGTCTCCCTTAATTTCGATGCCATAATCATTTGACCTAGTTAGCACCTGTCTTGGCAATGGATACATGTCTCCCCCCATCCTTGGTGGCTTATCACATTGCGGGCTGATGTGACCCAACTCTCCACAATTATAACATGTGGGCGTCTGCCTCCAAAACCTACCATTGCTTTGTCCAACACCATTCCTAGGCCTTTCTTCACCTCCTGGCTGATTTGCAAACCTCCCTCGACCTCGATTATTTCCCACTTGACCTAGCATGTTTAGGCTGAGATTCTTCATCAAATCTACCATTTGCCTCATGTCTTGCCTTAGCCCATCATCTTGCACTGCTGTAGTGACTACTGCTGGCATAACCTGAGTAGCTACAGGAACCACTGGTTCGTGATGAACCCCTGACATGCGACCTTGTAAAGACTCTATAGGCTGAAATTCAGACCTCATGGGCAAAGACTCCACCCCTAAATGGCTCATTTTCCTCAACTTCCACTCTTTGTTCCTTGCTACCTCTAGTGCATCTTCATATGTCCTACGCTTCTTTAGCTCCACTCTCCAACGTATATTCTCCCAAAGACCAGCTAAGAACCTGTCCTTCTTCATCATGTCAGGCGGGGGTACCTGTGGTGCTAAGGCCTTGCACATTCGCTCCCATGCCAATGAAAACTTACGTATGTACGCATCTATTGGCTCACCTTCCTTCTGCACCAAACCTTGTACTTCTTGCCACACTTTGTCAGGATCTTCTATCTTCACAAACTCCACTTCCAATACATGCCTTAGATTGTCCCAACTCAATCTTACAGGTGGATCTGCTGCACGTAACTCCTCTTCAAATGCCTTGGACCAAACTCGTGCATCACTCTTCAAACAAATTTGGAGAAGGTGTAACATTTGCGTAGGGTCATGAATCTGGTTGCTAATGCAGGCAACCTCCATCTTTTCCAAAAATTCTTCCACATCTTCATCACTTCTTCCGTGAAACTCCGGATAAGAGAAAGCCATGGCTACCCAAGTTTTAATGCTTTGAGAACCCCTTTGAACACACGTGCAGGAACCCAAAACTTTTGACTACCCAATCCCCAGAAACTTCAATGGAGCTCAACTTTAGATAAGGACAAACACATGCACATCAAATGAGTTTTCATAGTTGATCATCGGAATTACAACAGGCAAAGGACATTCCAAGATCTCTCGTAATCTTCTTGGCCCAAACATAAAGACTATGCGCTGCTGGAAAAAAATCTTCCTGGACACATGAACATTTATCTAGATTCTTTGAGTTAAATGAAATGGAGTGAATTGAGGGCCATTTTGATCATCCATTAAAGCCAACCATGAAGCTCCCAAGAAGGCACACCTGACTTAACCTCTGATTTTGCCAAAATTTCAGCAACATAACAGCATAAATGGCTCAAAAGACCAAAAAACCAGCCATCATAACTTGGAAAAATTTTGACAGAGTTTCCCCAGAAATAGAGCAGTAGGAACCCAAAATATAGACTGTATATGTATGCATAAACTGTCAACAATAGAACCCGAGCATCAAGTAGGACTCACTAGTACATAGCCTATGGCGAGGTCACAAAAAGGGTGCTCCAGCTACCTGTATCACCGAAAGGATCTCTACATTTGAGAATCCCCCAGCTTAATAAAAACCTCACGCTATCGACCCTCACACGAAGGCTAATGCAAATGGCGTATAGTCAAGTCTCAGAAATGACTATCTTCCAGACCAAGTCTCAGAAATGGCTGGGACTTCCAAATACAACCAAGTATGGCTCCACATATGCGTACAATGGCAGTTTCTACAAGTAACGTACAATCCAGCAGACAATGCGCTCAAACAGGCGCCAAGTGATGCATACCCACAACAACTGCAAATGACATCACTACTAGTATATCACTGTACTCCAGCTACCTGTACCTGTGTGAATCACCTGTACCTGTACCTGTCCCTGTCCCTGTAAACTGTAACCTGTAACCTGTAATCTGCAACCTGCAACCTATAATCCCGAAGCTCGAAGCTCGAAGCTCGATGCAGAAGGTACTCGAAGAAGATCCTCCGTGGGGGCGCCAAAAGAATGTGAGCGGGATGAAAACACACAGAACGCCTCTATAACGACCCGACATACACTCTTTGGAAGATACACACACACACACACTATGGGGCACCACTCGGATTACACAACACACCTGGCCGAGACAGGGAACACACCTCTAGAGTGAGAGGAGAGAGACTATCCACTTGCCCACTCCACACAGACACACACACACACACACACCCAAAAAACTCAGCTCAAAAGAGGAGAATTTCTGATGCTTAGATACAATTGAGCTTGGGCCAACACCAATGGGGCAAATAGCTCACACAATATGGGTAAAATAAGCCAGATACAATCACAAACTAGAGCAGAAACTTTGCTCATAGGAGAAACTTACACAGCAAAAACAGCAGAAAAAGAGTGAGGAATTTCGCAAAATGGACAGCGCCATCGCGCCTGGAACGGCCCAAAACCCCAGTCTACAATGTCAAAGTGCTCAAATCCGACCTCGGATGAGCAGTTTACGGCCAAAATAGGCTCCAAAAACCCAAAAAACACACCTGCGGCTATTCCTCCTCTCTTCTCCACGTTTTTTCTGGTCTTCTTTCTATTTTTTCAGCTTCCACACTTAGCTTTATTAGTTGGGCACCCTTGGCCTTTTAGATGACTTCAAACGGACCCCGAACAGGCCAAAAACTGACCTCGCAGTGCATAGTTGTCACCTTTTTGCATCACCCGCACAACTGGCACTCATTTCTTTTCAATAATGCATCTCCCAACCACGTGAAGTGTCCCCAAAAAGTGGTCCTAATGATAACCTTTCTGCATAACTCTCACAAGAAAACACCCACGTTGTGTCCGTCCTCATCCGCGTGCAAATATTGACCACCTAAAAAGCAAATGATCACATTGTAATAGATCACCTAAAAAGCACTATAAAACTAGTGTAATCAATCCAAACTTTGCCTAGATGTTGAGAAGAACCAAGAGCGCCTTCAATCTAGACACACGTGCTCCATCATACAATGGTATATCGACTTCACTTTTCATATCATCATAGATAAGCCTTTCTGAATCCATGATCGTCTCGATCATTTCATCGATAGCGGGCTCAAACATTACCTTGTTGGGAATGTGGTATACATGATCATTCTCGGAGCTGTCAGAGGCTACATCTTGTGGCCTCACGTATGCTGCTTTACCAAAGCGCCTGCGAACACGTCTATTGGGTTGCAAGATTGCTTCCTGTTGGCCAGTGTGGTCAGAGTTCGACGAGTTATGATTGGCAACAACTTGATCTATAAATAGATGGATCAAACTCGCCACATTAGGAAAAATTTGGACTCACAAAGGGGCCCTTTAAGGAGTTTGACTTTATCTCTCTCTACCAAAATGGGCGCATGGATAAATTTTTTCAAATAAACTCCAAAGTTGGCGGAGGTTTGACAGTTAGAATGTCCTCTTCAAGCTCTATCTACCGATATATAGCACGCCATGACATTCCTCATATTTTAGAAGATTCTTTTTTTGTTTCACTTAGATTCTGACAGAGTTGTCACATCATAGGTGAATCAAAAAAAGAATCTTCTAAAATATGAAGAATCTCATGACGTGCTATATATCAGTAGATAGAGCTTGAAGAGGACATTCTAACTGTCAAACCTCCGCCAACTTTGGAGTTTATTTGCAAAAATTTATCCGTGCGCCCGTTTTGGTAGAGAGAGGTATAGTCAAACTCCTTAAAGGGCCCCTTTGTGAGTCCAAATTTTGCCTAATGTTAATAAATCTAACTCTTCTTGATTCCTACCATTTACATTTGATGAAACATTAGAACCTTTTAGGGACTCTTTGATAAAAGTCATGTACGTAGAAACTGAGCTCTTCATTGATTTATCAAAATCAAGTGAATTTATAAGTGGTATGATCAAAATTTTTAGCATCTATATACATGTTCTTTCCCCTGTAGGTGAAGTAGATTCTCCTTTCAGGGAATTTCATGTTGGCAGCCATGCCGTTGAGCCATGGTGCCCCTAGGATAGCATCCTCATGCTGGAGAGGAGACATGGAAAAGTCTTCTTTGTCGACATAGCTTTGGATATGGAGCCTCAACTTTCCAATCAAGGGAGTAATGGAGGCTCGCTGTCCCTTGAAAGCAGTGTCAGCCATTACAACATCTCCATCTCAAAAGCTTGAATACCCAACTTGGTGGCCAACTCCATCGATATGAAGTTGTGAGTAGAGCCAAGGTCAAACAAGATGAAAGCGTCATGCTCCCTTACCTTTCCACAAGCATAGGAGAGAGGTGTACCTTTGCAATGAGCACCCTCTTTTGGAGCTTCGATGGGGTGGAAGCTCTATGAGTCTCATTGCGAGCATTTCTCTTGGGGAAAGAACGAGATCCATGTCCTTGCTCCCCACACTTTAAACACTTATGGTCCTTGCGAAAAGATTCAAACTCTTCAGGAGAGAGTTTGTTTTTACCTTTGTAAACTCCCTTTTCCTTGGACCGATTGTTGTTGTTGTTGTTGGAATTGCCTTGGGAAGAATTTTTGCATTGGTTTTTTCCTTTGCATCATTTTTGTCTTTGTTTTCCATGGGCTTGACATTCCATCTAGCCCCTTGTTGGAAATTGATGCGCAAAGCAACCACGGTGTGGTGGATTACTCCGATGATAGAACCAGACCGTTGAGAGATGATATACTCGGCTATCTCTTCAGGTAATCTTGCACAAAACTGTTGCTTTTGATCAGCAAAGTTTATGTTAACTGAGTCAATGTCAGTTAACAAGAGCTGCTAAAGACCAAAGACATACAAATGCATATCGAAGATCAACATGAAGAAGCAGTAAACATTGGACTTACACATTTTTCACATTTTCCCAAAATGGTCATATATTGTAAATTCCCAAGTTATTTCAAGCCATTGTAATATTTTATTGTGTTACGGGCTCAATGGGAGTTCCAAGTTGTAAAGAATATGTCAATTAGTGTACCTATGTTGCAGATTTAGTAAGTGGTGGAGCCCTAAAGGTCTTGGGTGCCCGGACATGGTATATTTTTACCCTAGGTATATAAGCTAGTGTGTAAAAGAAATTAAGGTTCTCAAGCTCATTTCTTGAGAGCACTCTTTGGTGAGAGCTCTTGAGGTGTGTGGCTATGGAGTCCTTGAGCTTCTCCTTGCTCATGAGATTTGATTAGCACTAATCAATGATTCATTCTCTTTCAATATGCCTCTCTCATGCTTCTTGTGATTTCCTATGATGCTTAGATTAGCTAGATCTTAACTAATTAGTGGTTAATCCCGCTCTAATATTGTGTGATTGTCCTCTTTTGCTTGTGTGTGCATGTAGGTTTGATTGGAGTGTGGTGCTCGATAGATCTATGTGTGTGTGCTTGAGATTAGTGTGTTTCATGATAGGATTAGTGTTGTGTGCGTCTTGCAATCATTAGTGTGTGTGATTGGGTTGATTGGAGGTGACGAGAAGTGGATGTGAAGATTGCCCTTCATTGTGGCTTAGCTCCTCCATAGGCAGAGAAGCTCACCTCATAGAGTTAACCATTCGTGTTGCCATGATTAGCTCACTAATCATGTGAGTGTTTCCATGTCCTAGCCGGGTAGCTCATTCCTACGGATTGATAATTTTGTTTATCATTGGAGCTATGCAACGATAGAACCCCCAACATTTGGCGCCATTGCTGGGGACAATGACCTACTCTAGTGTAATTGTGGCATAATCGGATGTATTTCCTCACTAATTTCACTACTGATTTCACTTGTGTGTTTATGGTTTTGTGGATTTTGGATGTGTGTGCATGAAGCAATGTGTATATAATTCTCTAATTTGTCACTGTATCTTGCCAATTGTGTGTTTACACACTCTAATTTCACACTAACTCCTTGCTAATTTCACTAATTTTTCTAACCTACACACTAATTTGCCTCTACGAATTGGAGCTTTCAACCGTTCAATCGATCTTCAATGAAAAGGTAATCAAGGTGGTATTTTCAACCTCCCTAGAATCTAAAGATGTGTAGAATTGTGTAGAGACTCCACCATGATGCAATGTAATGTTGATGCTATGTTATTGCAATGCAATGTTGATGCTATGTTGCTTTGAAAATTTTCCGATTGTTCGTTTTCATGCCATCGTAATGCCGAAATTTTCTAGATTTGGTGACGTATGAATTTGACAAGTTTCAATTTCTAATTGGTGATTGTACATTCCTAATTGGGTGCCTAATTGAATTAATTGCATGCTTGAATGGTCAATTGCAAGTGTGTGTGTGCAGTAAAATCAAGTGTGTGTGCATTCTAATTGAGTGTGTGTATGCCTAATTTTAGGTGTTTGTGCAATATTTTTCCCTTGATTGTGCACCTAAAAATCAATGTATGCTTAATGATTTTTCAATCTGATGTTTGATTTGTGTTGTGCTCATGCTCAAATAGAGATTTGTGAAATCACATTGCAATTTCGACAAGATTTACCCTTTTATGTGCGCACCTAAAGATTGGTAAAAATTGTCAATTTTATTAGTGTGTGCGCCTAAAAAATGCTTAATATGCGTGATTGATTCAATTTTTGATTGCATATTCTATGTGTGTAATGTTAATTGTTGCGTTTTTTAGCTCAAACAACGATTTACACACTCTAATTGCGTCGAATTTGGACCTAATTATGTCACTAATTTTGCCGATTTAATTTATTATTGAAATTGTTTGGAAATTGAATTTATGTGAATTTTGTGATTTTATTTGGTTGCACTAATCCACTACATGTGAAGAATTTTTTTAAAAAAATTGGGTATTTTTTGGATAATTTTTTAAAAGTTTTGGTGATTTTTTGCTAATTTTTGTATTAATTTTTGATTAATTTCATAAAAATTTGATATCTTGTGATCTTTACGAGAATGTATATTTTTGGCTTGATTTCGAGCATATTTGGGCTTTCATTTGCCAAATTTTGAGTGTTTAACTATTTTCAGGGATCGGATTGACAATTTTGGCATTTTTGGTAAAATCTGCTATTTTTGGTGTGCTTATGTGTATTGAGAATGTTTGATTATTGAGGATTTTCTAAGATTTCTAGAATTGTCCGGAAATTTTTTGGATTTTCGGGTGATTTTTAACGTTTCAGCTAATTTTCGGACTAAAATATGGCTTTTTCGGGCATTAAGAAAAAAAAAATAAAAACAACTGGTTTCGACTAGAGTAGGCTGGTTTATCATGAGCGTGAGCGTACGTTCCGACATGCTTTCGACGGTTGTGCGGACTCTGTGATAAAATTTCAGGCTCCTATACCAAAAAGGGACTCGGCCCGACGGTGTATATAAGTGAGAATCTCGTCTTTCTCTCTCTCGAATCACGATAATTAACTCTCTCTCTAACACACACATACACACATGCGTGAAAACACCACTACACACGCAATTCATTAACCTACAAGAAGACACACAAAAAAAAGTAAAAGGAAGGGACCTCTCTTTTTATGTTGTTTAATTTCTCTCTTTTTTTAACGGGTCCCTATGCCTATGGAGCCTTTTGTCTTTTTCCTTTTTTTTGTGTCATTGACCTTTTACTGTATTCATGTCACGTTGTTTCTTTTCACTTTCATTTTAATTTCATTTCATTTCATATTCATTCCCTTTAAATTCCACTTCATTTCAATTCAATTTTATTTTTGTTTCTCTCACTTTCATTTCATTTATTAGTCAAAAGAAAAAGAAACAATAAAAATCACAAAAATCCTTTAAATCTTACAAGAATTTTTTTTAAAAAAATCCAAAATTCCAATAAAACATAAAAGAAAAGTTTTTAAAATTACAAAATTTAAAAAAACTCATCAAAAATTTATTAAAAAAATCAAAAACCTAAAAGAAAATTGATATAAAATAAAAAATTGATCTAATAATTCACCAAAAAGTAAAAAATTCATAAAAACTAACAAAAAATTTATAAAAATCATAACCTGTTTGAAAAATCACAATAAATAAATCAAAATCAAAACTCTTTCAAAAAAGTCAATTAAAACTTTTTATAAAAATCATAACCTGTTCGAAAAATCACAATAAATAAATAAATAAAAACTCTTTGAAAATCAAAACTCTTTCAAAAAAGTCAATTAAAAAAAAAGATTAATTCAAAATTTCACAAAAAATTAATAAAAATAAAAAGAAAGCCGTTGAAAGAGCTAGAAAGAGTCCGAAAGAGGCAAAAAAGCCAAAAAGCAAGCCGAGAAAATTACACCACGCAAAGCGAATCAGATTAGCCAAAAAAACGAGCAAAACTACCAACTCAAAGCCGTTTGAGGGACAAATAAATTTGAAAATTATGCAAACCGAAAACGGACAGGTGCAAGTAATAGTAATTGCAGTACAAATTAGCTTCCAATTGGACGAACAAGGGTACCACTCACATATGATAGTAGATTAGGCTAGTACGAGCAGCAATAATTCTCCTAATCAACACCTAAATCTGCTAAGAGATAGTTTTTACAGAACAAGCCAATATGGACTTAAATCGGGGTGAGAGTTCAAGTACAACAGATTAAGCGAGTAGAGCAGCGACGGCAGCACAGGTACAACTGCAACAGAGCAGCTTCTACAGCTATATGGCTACAATGGGGATAAATTTTTGTACACAGATACAAAATGTCATATGTATCTAATGAGTAGCAAAAGCAACACAGGAGCCAAGATCCTATTGATCAGAATAAAGCCAGATTAAAATAACTCCCAGATGTTCACAGACTTCAGTGGAGTCAGGTATCGCAAGCTCAAAATGAGGTATAGATAGATGTGTAAAAGATGGATCCAAGTGTTTATCCAAAAATCTGCACAAGCCAGCAAAACAGGAGAACCGAGTCAAAGACAGTACAAAGGTCAAGACGGAGCAGTCTATATGTTGATGCTTAGAGTTTTTGAAAAGAAGATGCCAATAACTTGGCCAGCATAGAAGCAGAAATTTTTGAACTAGAACTTGACATGACAAAACCAAATGAAATACCAACATTCATGGCGTATTGCTCAGAATGTAGACAAAAAGGTGGACATTTTTATGAAAATTGTCCAAGAAATCCATACAACAGTGACACATCAACTGCCAAGCAAGGTACATAGAAAATTGGAAATGCGAATCTCGATGTAATGGCATCTACCTTGTCACTTTTAATGCAATCAGATGATTCTGCATTACCGTTAGAAGCATCAATAACACTGCAAGCTCAAAATCAGCATAAAGATGCACAAGCACCTGAAAAGCTTAAAATTGATTCTTTGAACAACAAATTCTTGCATGAATTTGGTCAAGGTGTCCAGATATCACAGATTGTAGAAAAGAATGCTAGGTTTGCAAATGATTCTGCATCCACTACCACAAGTGTGCAATCATTGGCACGAGTCTAAGGGACACATCAAACAGAATGATGTTAGCTTTGTATGGTACACATAATTCATATGCACACTATGTAGACCAAAAAGGTAAACTGTACAAAAAGGATCAACCAGTGTTTGAACGGCCCACATACCAGCTCATAGAAGTGCATCCAGTGATATATCAGAAAGGATGGTTCATTTCAGAGGAAAGAATCTAATATAGCCCATCCTCTCTAGAGCTGAAGGATATTACCCGAGTGAACCCAAAAATCTATTTAGAGCCAATCTCTCCTCCGTCGGAAATGAAGCTTCGATGTTGTGACCAAACAAACATATACTTTGACCAAAACAGTCGTAGATATAGATGAGAGTATAGCATCTATGATGCCTTGGAACCTGAAACAACAGAAGCTCATATCATAGGAGACCCATGGGATAGACAATATCAGGGCAAATATAATGCTATCCCTAGCTTGACTTGGGAAATAATTTGTCATGTTTCAAGGAGATACATAGGAAACTATGCAAAAGGTTTACAGATGTCAAACATCAACAGTGCTACCAAAAGTGTACCTTCGTAGTCCCAAAAGGTGTGACTGAACCAAAGCCAAATAATTTTGAACTCTTACAATGAAGCACGCTATTGTGATCACCCTAGGAAGGGGAGAGCTGTAAATCCATCAAGCTCAGCTTATGTACCAAGAAATACTACACCAGTTAGAATCCCTAGAGCCTTTAACCAACAAACTCCTTCAAGACAAAAACCATTGAAAGATCATATGGTTCTTGGAAGTTTCCAATTGACCTAGATTCCATCAGAGTCTGCAGACAAATGCTTCTATGAAGATCATCAAGGGCATAAGTTTTAGCTGATCTCCACAAGTCAGAGTAAAAAACCAACAAATTCAATAGTATTCAAATAGTTACATGTGATCAAGCTCACATATGCATATCAAGATGCAAATGGAAATGAATACCAACAGGTTCATGACCTTGTACAAACCCGTATGGATGGCCCGACTAAAGTCAAAGAATATTTGAAGATGATGTAAAGCCTCAAGCTTCCAGAACAGGTGACAGTAAAGTCAAAATCAATGAAAGCTAAATTCCAGAAGGCTACACAAAGATTACCACCAAAATCTCCTCCAAAGAGACAGATTCTTCCCGAAAGTACAATGGATCTATTAAGATCAAGAGTTACCCAAATGCAAGAGGACAATGCTCAACAATTGCAAAAATGTGCAGTATCACAGTCATACGAGTCGACATCAATGGAAGCAAGTGGTCAAACCAAAGAAAATGCAGATAAAGCTCAACCAAAGGACAAAACCATATGGTGATTCTCAGCTAATTGAACATGGTTAGTGGGTGAGTTAATAGGTGTCAGATTTTTATGGGAATATACATATTGTTGTGTAACTAGTGTTTGCTCTTTGGGCAAAGCCTTCATTGACATGCCCTAAAATCTAACCTAAATCTAATCTAATCTAATATCAAACTCAACATAAACCTAAATTTAATTTAATCTTAAATCTAACCTAAACCTAAATGTAATCCAGCTTAGATCTAAATCTAATCTAACCTTAAATCTTGTCTTAATCTTAAATCTAAATCTAATCTAATCTTAAACTCACCATTAACCTAAATCTAATCCAATCTTAAATCCTAAACCTAAATGTAATCTAGCTTAAATCTAACCTAGCTAATCTTAAATCTTTCCCTGATTTTAAATCTAAATCTAACCTAATTTAAACTCAACATAAACATAAATTTAAATGTAATCTAACCTAATCTTAAATCTAATCTAAATCTTAACCTAGTTTTAAGTTTCACCTAATTGTAAATTTAACATAAATTTTAAATATAAGTTAAATGTAATCTAACTTAATCCTAACTTTAATTAAATATAATTTTAAATCTAACCTAACCCTAAATCTTGATATAGCATTTCATCTCATATTTTCTCTACTTTTTGTATCTATCTTTGTCTCCATCTCTCTTTGTTTTCTCCCCTTACCTTTGTCTTTTCATCTTCTCTCTCTCTCTCTCTCTCTCTCTCTCTCTCTCTCTCTCTCTTTCTCTTTCTCTTTGTTTTCTCCTCTCTCTCTCTCTCTCTCTCTCTCTCTCTCTCTCTCTCTCTCTCTCTCTTGCAATGTGTATGTGTATGCATTCTTTGTTTATGCATGTGTGTGTGTATGTGTTTTTTGTTTATGCATGCGTGTACTCTCTCTCTGTCTCTCTCTCTCTTTCAAAGACACAATGTGTGTGTGTGTTTGTGAGAGAGAGAGAGAGAGAGAGAAAGAGGGGAAGTGAACATGAGAGATAGGAGAGGGAAGGATCATACCTGGCTCTCCTTCCTCTCCTCGTGTGTGTGTGTGTGTGGAAGAAAGAGAGAGAGAGGGAGAGTGTGGGTTTACCTCTTTCACTTGAACGTCGAACTCAGATATGAGATCTAAGTTTCTGGCGCTGTCGGTTTATTTTTTACCCCTGTTGGCGTCGCTATGGGCATCGCTATAGACATTGCGATGCAACAAAGAAAATAGTGGCGCCTATAGCAATGCTTATAGCGACGCTCATAGCGACGCCGTGGATTTTCACTTTTGCACGTCGCACTACGAGCATCGCTAATGTGAAGTACCTCTTGTAGCGAAATTCAATTTCACAAACATACAAAATTTCCTTTAGGATAAATTCAAAGAGAGAATTTTTCCTTTGTTACTGAGCACAGAGAGCAAGATCAAGCTTGCATTACTTCCTTGCTTTTTCTTCCTAGACTTGCCGGTCCATTCACTCTTGGTCGAAGGTGATACTCCGTCTAATCTTCCTTCCCGTGGTTGGGAGGAAAAAAAGAGGGGCTGGAGCCCCCCCATCATTTGCGTGCGCGCAAACAATGGGGAGGCTCTAACTTCTTTCTTTTAGATCCTTAGAGTTTTATTACAATAAGGTGTGGAAAAGTTTGATAAAGTGTTTCCTTCCAAAGAAACATTGAGTGAGTGGATAAACTTATGTGACGCTATGATTGGAAAATAAAATCATTAAAAGTTAGATGGAAGGTGAAGGAAAATCCAAACAATCACTGATTCAGTTCTGATGCAAAAGAGATAGTGGAGACATGGAGGGACATGTGACCCCTCCTTCACTCCTTACGATGCTCTCTTTCTCTCGCTCTCTCTCTCTCTCTATCTCTCTCTCTCTCTCTCTATGACTATGATGATTGGGGTCTCTCTGGCTGCCCGTTGTTAACTGAGTCAACGTCAGTTGAAGCTGCTAAAGACCGAAGACGCATGAATGCACATCAAGGATGGATGCAAAGAAGCAATAAAGATTGGAATTACACATTTTCCACGTTTTCCCAAAATGGTCACGTATTGTAAATTCCCGAATTATTTTAAGACATTGTAATATTTTAATGTGTTATGGGCTCAATGGGAGTTCCAAGTTGTAAAGAATAGGTCTTACTGTTCCTATGTTGAAGATTCAGTAAGTGGTGAGCCCTAAAGGCCTTGGGCGGTCGAACATTGCATATTTTTAACCTATGTATATAAGGCAGTGTGTAAAAGAAATTAGGGTTCTCAAGCTCATTTTTTGAGAGCACTCTTTGGTGAGAGCTCTTGAGGTGTGTGTCTATGGAGTCCTTGAGCTTCTCCTTGCTCATGAGACTTGATTAACACTAATCAATGATTTATTCTCTCTCACTATGCCTTTCTCTTACGTCTTATGATTGCCTATGATGCTTAGATTAAGTAGATCTTAACTAATTAGTGGTTAATCTCTCTCTAATCTTGTGTGATTTCCCTCCTTTGCTTGTAGGTTTGATTGGAGTGTGGTGCTACATAGATCTATGTGTGTGTGCTTGTGATTAGTGTGTTGAATGATAGGATTAGTGTTGTGTGCGTCTTGCAATCGTAGTGTGTGTGATTGGGTTGATTAGAGGTGAAGAGAAGTGGATATGGAGATTGCCCTTAATTGTGGCTTAGATCCTCCATAGGCCGAGAAGCTCACCTCATAGAGTTAACCATTTGTGTTGCCACGATTAGCTCACTAACCGTGTGAGTGTTTCCATGCCCTAGCGAGGTAGCTCATCCCTCCGGATTGATAATTTTGTTGGTCATTGGAGCTATTGCAACGATGGGACCCCCATCATTTGGCGCCATTGTCGGGGAAGATGGCCTACGCTACTGTAATTCTGGCATAAACGAATGTGTTCCCTCACTAATTTCAGTATGAATTTCAGTTGTGTGTTTATGTTTTTGTGGATTTTGAATGTGTGTGCATGAAGCATTGTGTTCATAATTCCCTAATGTGTGACCGTATCTTGCTAGTTGTGTGTTTACACACTCTAATTTCTCACTAACCCCTTGCTGATTTTACTATTTTTTGCTAACTTACTAATGTGCTATGAAGGATTGGAGCATTCGACTATTCAATTGATCTTAACGGAAAGGTAATCAAGGTGGTATTCTCAACCTCCCTAGAATTTAAAGATGTGTAGAATTGTGTAGAGATCCTACCATGATGATGCAGTTTAATGATATGCTATGTTGATGCAATGTGGATTGAAAATTTTGCGATTTTTCATTTTCACGCACGCTGTCGTAATGCCGAAATTGATGAATGTGTGTTGCTAATTGAATGCCTAATTGAGTTAATTGCATGCTTGGATGGTCAATTTCAAGTGTGTGTGCATTAAAATCAAGTGTGTGTGCACTCTAATTGAGTGTGTGTATGCCAATTTTAGGTGTGTGTGCACTATTTTGCCTATGTTTGAGCACATAGAAATCAGTGTTTGCATTATGATTTTTCAATTGTGATGATTGATGTGTGTTGTGCTCATGTCCAGCTAATGATTTGTGAAATCACATTGCAAATCCGACAAGTTTAACCCTTTTGTGTGCGCACCTAAAGATTGGTTAAAACTGCCAATTTTTTAGTGTGTGTGTGCTTAAAAAAATGTTTAATTTGCATGATTGATTTGAATTTTTATTGCAAATTGGATGTGTGTAATGATTAAATGCTGCATTTTTGTGCTCAAAACAGTGATTTACACACTCCAATTGCATCGAATTTTGACCTAATTTTGTCGGTTTAATTTCTTAGTCTTGATTTTATTGATTAAATTCTTGGGCAATTGAATTGATGAGATTTTTGCAATTTCATTGGACTGCACTATTCCTCAATGTGTGGAGAATTTGTAAAAGAATTTGGGTATTTTTGGATAATTTTTGTAAGTTTTGGTAATTTTTTGGATTTTCGGGTGATTTTACGCGTTTTGGCTAATTTTTGACCTAAATTCATTTTTGCAATTCTTGAGCGTGCCTTTTGGCGCATGGACTTTCCTCGTCGGATAGAGCTTTATGTCTCTTGGGATAGTTTCCTACGACGCTAAAATAATCTTCTTCTTCTTTCTTCTTCCGCTTCTGTGGTCGTTCTCGTGCTTCGTGGCGTGTGAACCCACCCTTACACACACAACACACAATTCATTAAGCTATAAGACAGAAAAACAAAAAAAAGGACCCTCATTTCTCTCTTTGTCTCTTTTCTCAACGACTATGGAGCCTTTTGTGTGCGCACCTAAAGATTGGTAAAAACTGCCAATTTTTTAGTGTGTGTGTGCTTAAAAAAATGTTTAATTTGCATGATTGATTTGAATTTTTATTGCAAATTGGATGTGTGTAATGATTAAATGCTGCATTTTTGTGCTCAAAACAGTGATTTACACACTCCAATTGCATCGAATTTTGACCTAATTTTGTTGGTTTAATTTCTTAGTCTTGATTTTATTGATTAAATTCTTGGGCAATTGAATTGATGAGATTTTTGCAATTTCATTGGACTGCACTATTCCTCAATGTGTGGAGAATTTGTAAAAGAATTTGGGTATTTTTGGATAATTTTTGTAAGTTTTGATAATTTTTTGGATTTTCGGGTGATTTTACGCGTTTTGGCTAATTTTTGACCTAAATTCATTTTTGCAATTCTTGAGCGTGCCTTTTGGCGCATGGACTTTCCTCGTCGGATAGAGCTTTATGTCTCTTGGGATAGTTTCCTACGACGCTAAAATAATCTTCTTCTTCTTTCTTCTTCCGCTTCTGTGGTCGTTCTCGTGCTTCGTGGCGTGTGAACCCACCCTTACACACACAACACACAATTCATTAAGCTATAAGACAAAAATACAAAAAAAAGGACCCTCATTTCTCTCTTTGTCTCTTTTCTCAACGACTATGGAGCCTTTTGTCTTTTTGCATTTTTTTGTGTCATTGATTTTTGTATTGATTCATTGCATTTTGTTTCAATTTCGTCTTAATTTCCATTTCATTTCGTTTTCTTTCCCTTTAAATTTCATTTCATTTCAATTCAATTTCATTTTCTTTATTTATTCTCACTTTCATTTCATTTATTTGTATATTAGAAAAAAAAAATCACAACACAAATAATTAAAAAAACATAGAAAATTCACAAAAAATAAAAAACTCATAGAAAAATCATAAAAATTCATTAATAATACAAAAAAATCTAAAAAAATAAAAAACATTCACAGATGAATTAAAATTGACCAAAAAAACCATAATAAATTTTTAAAAATTCTTAAAAACTCACAAAAAACTCTAAAAAAATTAAAAAAATCACAAAATAGTAAAAACTCAAAGAAAATCCAAAACTAATCGAAAAAAATCCCCAAAAATTTATAAAAATAGTAAAATCTTCAAAAAATCACAAAAATTAGAAAATTCACAAAGAAATTGTAAAAAATAAAAAATTCTCAAAAAAATCGTAAAAAATCATAAAAGACAAAAAAAAAATAAAAACTTCAAAATTTCACAAATAATTAGAAAAAATAAAAGGAACTCGCCGAAAGTGCCAGAAAAAGCCAGAACAAGCTAGAAAGCGTCAGCAACGCAAAAGAACAGCCAAGAAAATTACACCGAGCAAAACGATTCAGATCAGTCAAAAAAGCGAGCGAAACGACCAACTCAAAGCCATGAGCGGCCGAAAGTTGTTAAATTTGTCAAAATCATGCTGAAAATTGACCAATCACGGTGGATTGCAGAGTAAGTTGTTCAAGGTGCAAAACAAGCCAACATGGACTCAAATCGAGCTGAGAGTTCAAGTACAGCAGAGCAATCCAATAGCAATGGCAGCACAAGTGCAAGTGCTACAGAGCAGATTTTACAGCTATATGGCTACAATGGAGAAAAAGTCTTATATGCAGATACAGAAGGCCATAGATACTTGATGAGCAGTAAAAGCAACACGGGAGTCAAGATCCTATTGATCAGAGTCAAGCTAGATTCAGAGAACTCTTAGATGTTCACAGACTTCAGTGGAGCCAGGTATTGCAAGCTCAAAGACAAAGTGAAGATAGAAGTACCAAAAATTAAACCAAGTGTAAATCTAGAAATATGCACAAGTCCGCAAAGCATCCATTTAGTGCATATGCAATCAACGTCATTGTACATGGATTACAGTAGTCAAGAGCCAATAATGGAAGATCCAACAGATCAACCAATTGAAGCCAATCTAATTGGAGAACCGAGCCAAAGACGATACAAAGGTCAAGATGGAGCAGTCTACAACTTGATGCTCAGTGTTTTGAAAGAAGATGCCGACAATTTGGCAAGCACAAAAACAGAAGCTCCTCAGCAAGAGCTTGACATGACAGAACCAAATGAAATACCACCAGTATGGCATATTGCTCAGATTGTGGACAAAAAGGTGGACATTTTTTTGAAGATTGTTCAAGAAATCCAGCCAATAGGGATATATCAACTGCCAAGCAAGGCACCGAGAAAATTGGAAATGCAAATCTCCATGTAAGTGCAATTAACTTATCACTTTTAATGCAATCAGATGATTGTGCCTTACCATTAGAAGCACCAGTAAAAACACTGCAAATTCAAAATGAGCATAAGGATGCATAGGCACCTGAAAAGCTTAAAATTGATTCTTTGAAGAACAAATTCTTGCATGAATTTAGTAAAGGTGTCGAGATATCACCGAAGGGTGAAAAAGCTGTTAGGTTTGCAAATGATTTTTCATCCACTACCACAAGTGTGCAATCATTCACGAGTTTAAGGAACACATCAACAGAATGATGTTAGCATTGTATGGCACACATAATTCATATGCACACTATGTACACCAAGAAGGGAAACTATACAAAAAGGATCAACCAGTGTTTGAACGGCCCACATACCACCTCATAGAAGTGCGTCAAGTGATAGATAAAAAAGGATGGTTCATTTCAGAGAAAATAATCTATTATAGCCCATCCTCTCTAGAGTTGAAGGATATTAACCGAGTGAACCCAGAAACTTGTGCAGATCCAAACTCTCCGCCATCGAAAATCAAGCTTCGATGTTGTGACCAAACATATACTTTGACCAAAATAGTCATAGATATAGGCAAGGGTCTAGCATCTATGATGCCTTGGGTCCTGAAACCACAGAAGCTCTTATCATAGGAGACCCATGGGAAAGAAAATATCAGGGAAAAGATAATGCTATTTATAGCTTGACTTGGGGAGTAATTTGTCATGTTTCAAGGAGATACATAGGAAACTATGTAGAAGGTTTACGGATGCCAAATGTCAACAGTGCTACCCAAAGTGTACCTTCACAGTCCCAAAAGGTGAGACTGAAACAGAGCCAAACAATTTTGAACTCTTACAATGAAGCAGGCTATAGTGATCACTCTAGGAAGGGGGGAGCTGTAAATCCATCAAGCTCAGCTCCAATACTAGGAAATGCTACATCAATTAGAAGCCCTAGAGCTTCTAGCCAACATACCTCTTCAAAGAAAAAACCATTGAAAGATCATATGGTTGTTGGAAGTTTCTAATTGACCCAGGCTCCCTTCAGAATCTGCAGATAAATGCTTATATGAAGATCATCAGGGATAAAAGTTTTAGATGATCTCCACAAGCCAGAGTCAAAATCTGACAAATCCAATAGTGTTCAAACAGTTCTATGTGACCAAGCTCACATATGCATATCAAGATGCACATGGTAACGGATATCAGCAAGGTCATCACCTTGTACAAACCCCTATGGATGGCCTGACTGAAGTGAAAGACTATTTGAAGATGATGCAAAGCCTCAAGCTGCCAGAACAAGTGATAGAAAAGTCAATGTCAATGAAATCTAAAGTCCAAAAGGCTACACAAAGGTCGCCACCAAAATCTCCTCCGAAGAGACAAATTATGCCAGACAGTACAATGGATCTTTTAAGGTCAAAGGTTAATAAGATGTAGGAGGACAATGCTCAACAATTGCAAAAAAGTACAGTATCACAGCTAATGGAGTCAACCTCGATTGCAGGTGATCAAAGAAAAGAATTTGAAGATAAAGCTCAACCAAAGGACACTGCCACAACAAAAGCAGTCAATTGAGACACGAATCTAGAGAAGATCAAGTGCAACATTGTTGGTGGTGATGCCCCCCCCCCCCTCTCTCTCTCTTTCATTTTCCCTACATACCTCTCTCTAATATCCTCTTTCTCTCTCACCCACACAGACACTTACTGGCCACCCTCGGCTAGGAGCGGCCTCGAGCACTCACCCCGACCCCTCTCTCACTCTCCCTCTCGTGCTCCCTCTGTGTTGAGCCGCATGTGAACTCCCGCTCTCCCGTATTCTTATCCACACACTTGCCCCTTCTCTCTCTCACCCTCTCCTCGGCCTCATTCTCCCCCTCCTTGGCCCGCTATCCCCACCCTCTTTCCCCCCCACACCATTGACTTGCTCCCCTCCTCTCGTCCTTGTGACACCATGCAAGAGAGAGGATAATATTCCCCCCCTCACTCACACTCTCTCCCCCCCCCCCCCCCCCCCGGTGGGAACCTGCCATATGAGATTCCCTCTCTCTCTCTCCTATCCATGCCACCTCATCCCCTTCTCTCCCTCTTGAACTCGTCATAGCCCGGAGGCCGCAGTAAACTCTCTCTCTCTCTATCTCTCTTCCGTTTCAACCCAAAGGCGCAATGCAAATTATGGGATGCTCTCCCACACCACACACTCACTCACCCTCATCCTCTCCCTTCCTCACCACCTCCAATCCCCTCTCCCTCTCTTGTGCTCTGTTACGGCTCCAGCCCGCCCGCAGTATCTCTCTCTCTCTCTCTCTCTCTCTCTCTCTCTCTCTCTCTCTCTCTCTCTCTCTCTCTCTCTCTCTCTCTCTCTCTCTCTCTCTCTCTCTCTCTCTCTCTCTCGGCCTGTACAGGCGTAGCGTAGAATTCTCTCACATTCTCTCTCTATACACACACCACACCCCCCCCCCCCACACACACACACCATCCCCCGCCACCCCTCATCCTCGCGTAGCAGGTAGCCATCAACAGAGCCGAAAAAATAAATAAAAAGTATATATATTATATATTATACACATAATAAGCCCGTTCCCACGCACGCATGCACACCCACATCTATATATATACACACACATCCGCCCACATGCACATACATACACACACACACACACACACACACGCATATACGCACCACGAATACAAAAAAAAAACGAAGGATTCCACGACTACGACAACAATGAAAAAGAAGGAGGACCCAAATCACGCGCCGCCAACAACAAAAAGGAGAAATGCGCCGAAGGCATGCCCCGGCGGACCCCGAAAAGAAGTACTCTCTACATCGACGCATCGGCAACACGCAACCACGATGCCATTTTCAGTAATTTATAGGGTATTTTCATCATTTCTTCAGTTTTCACCCAAGCCATTGTAAAATCCCCACTTTGTAAATTTCCTCTCTCTAGGTGATGGTCACAAAGGCCCACCTAGAGATTCTCATCTTTTAATAACCTCCCAAAAAAAGCAAGGGTCAACCACACCGGGCCCACCACTTTCTTTGTCTCCCCAATTAAGCTTACCCTAATCACATTGGGATTACCATAATCCAAGCAGCTAACACCTATAAATTAGCACTAAGAGGTCACTATCGGGGGGGAGGGGCAGTTCATGAGAGGTCAGCACTTGGTAGAGTGTAGTGGGAAGAGTTGACACTATCACCATCACGGGGAGGGGGCTTGTGTGTTGGGTTTGCCTTGGGGATTGCACCATGCGAAGGAATCCACGTCCATCTCTCGACTCCAATGGTTGATGCATACGCGTGTACACGCTCTTGGTAGCAAGATTCATAATCATTGAGTCATCTTAGAGAACGCACCAAGTAGTTTGCACCATCTCTTCTCCCTACCTCTCTATCACCACGGCGTGCCATTTGTAAATACTGCAGAAATAATTCTCCCTCACACTCCCGAGGGTTTTTCATCATTTGCAAATCTCTCTCTCTCTCTCTCTTTCTCTCTCTCTCTCTCTCTCTCTCTCTCTCTCTCTCTCTCTCTCTCTCTCTCTCTCTCTCTCTCCATGTGTAAGTTTGCAGTGTTCATATCATCGTGGTTTGCGTTCTAGCTGCTCAAAGCTCGGTGGTGCCCCTTGTTCGCTTTACCGTGATAGGCTCGAGGCGTGCCATTCGGTCCTCGGCGTTTTAGAGGCCGTTGAGGTTCGGGGTTCGCTTTGCTCCCGTTATTTGGTGCCCCCACTGAGGAGGGATTTCTAAGACCCTTCAGTTTACAATGCTAAAAGTTACGCCCACTATCAATCATGGACAAATGACTGAAGGAATTTTCTAACTGGAGGACGGAAGAAGAGGAGACGAAGGAGGCACTAGTTGCCTTCATTGAAGTACTACTGTCAGGCTGCAGTGTCGTCAGTATTCAAGAGGTACATTCTCCATCTCGGGTTGCTAGTTCTAACCACAAATTGAGAGCATCAGGTGGGAGGTCGGTGAAGTGACATCACTGTTGTCAACCAAGAAACACTGTCAATGAGTGCCAGCAACGAAGGTAGCGAAAGGGCTGAAATCGTCTACATCGACATTCATCGCGAAGAAGTCATTCACATCAAAGAAGGGAAGAAAACGGTGAGGCCTCTTTTCCCTAAAGAAACTACAGTCAAAGTTATAACTCCAAAGTGGCCTAAAGGGGCGGCGCGAGCCAAAGGTAAAGAGAAGTTAAGCCAGTCTGGAAACAGATGACCCCGAGGGGAGAAGCATATAGCCAAGCAAGTGCTTCAAGGTCAGAAAGCCGGGTTGTACCCAGCTTGCCAAAGAGGAAGTCATCCGAAGCTAAGCGGCGGAAGGTCGCCTACCAATTTGCACGACGCATGCGAGTGCTACCAATCCACTTCGACAATCCTGAATAAGAAGTGGTAAGAAGATTCCCATGTCCTAGGGAAGAGTGGTTCGGCTACTGCTCTCGCTGTTTTGGAAGACGGGTAGAGGATCTTCCTCCTCTCACTGTACAACTTATCCTGAAGAAGCTCTCTACCACGGGTGAAACCCAGTGGACTGGGGACCAATTGCAACTGAATAGAGTAGAATTCATGCAACACGCCGACTACGGAAATTACCTGCAATTGCTACTAGCCAAGAGGCTGGGAGTGGTCAGACGCGTCGCCATCACCCCGTATGTGCTAAGCGATGAAGGAAAGGTAGAGCCCATGAAAGGCGACGACCTCTTGTGGATGTGCCGACTCATCAAAACTGGCATGGTAGGAGTATAAGTAAGTATTCCACCCTCTGTGCATGATGAAAAACGGGCCGACGGCATTCCCGTTCAGATTCCTGCAGCATATTCATGTGAATATATATTTAGAAAGGAAAGTCTTCTACCAACAGAAGATCGTATACCTATTCGGTGCGGCGGTACTCGGAGAAATCCTCAATTCCCCAAACCCTATCATTCTCCCCATATTGGATTACCATCATTCCTTTAATGTTTCTATCTTTATCCTGTTTTAACCTATCCACCCAACCCTATAAAAAGCCTCTATGGGCCGCTACTATTGTTAATGTAAAAATAAAAATAAAAAAGGTTTGTAATTTCATGATTCACTACCATGGCAAGTGTTTCTTTCCCCACATTCAGTGGAAAGAAGGGAGAAGATCTCATTACCAACGTTTTGGATGATTTCGACATTGCTTGTGTTGTCTCCAACAAAGATGACGACGCTTCACGACTTGAAATTTTTCCTCTACTGATGAAATTAGAGGCCAAGTCCTCGTATAATGCACTACCCCAAGCTACCAAGAATGCATGGGATGTGTTAAGGGATGCTTTTGTAAAGAGGTTTGGTGGAGGCACAACCTCGGAGAAGCTATGGCAACTACCGACAGAATTAAAGCAGAGAGATCTGCTGGAGTATTCCACCTATGAGTCCAAATTTGTGGACTTATGGGAGAGATGGGTTGCCTCACTGGAGGAAGGCAAAGGAGCGCCTAATTCCCTAAAGAAGGACCGTTTCATTGCTGGTCTATGGTCGCCGCTTAGAGAGAAGGTGAAGGGAAGGTTTCTTGCAACATATGAGTTGGCAGTTGATGTAGCCCGCCTTAAAGACAAGAAGATGCGCTTGAAAGCAAGAGTAAACGAGTCAGAGGAAAAAATCTCGGCACGACCAACGCCAGTGACTGCAACAGCCAATCATAGAGTCCAACCGCAAGAGGCATCAGAAGAGCAGCAAGACTTGCTGAGTCGCATCACCACCCAACTAGAGAGTTTATCTGTGCATCTGGTGCAACAAGGGCATGCACTTGGAAGGAATCCAGAACAAGGAAGAGGAAAACGAAGGCAGAACCAAGAGTACCACTGTTACAACTGCGGGGAAGATGGCCATGGAATGTACTATTGCCCACACCCAAGGAGGCATAATTTCAATAGAGGGGGGAGACAGAATCAAATCTCTCCGCCAAGAGAAAGACCACCACCACCTAGGCAACTAGGACCAATCCCACTGGTCCAAATCCTTGGACCACCTGTACAACAACAACCACCACCCCAACCTCTCATTCCACCACTACCCCCACCACGAGCTGTGAAGGAAGCGGTGAGTGTTATTAGCTTGGAGGCCAAAGGGAAGGCAAAGGTAGAAGAATCAGTTCGAGAGAAGCACAAAGGGAAAGCGAAGGTAGAAGAAGTGGTTGTTATGGGAGTGAAGCGTGCTAGGCATGAAGAAGCATCTCAAAGAGAAGAGAAGATGAAAGGGAAGGCCAAGTCTAGCAAGCAAGCAGCTAAATCGCGACGGAAGATAGACATCGTGGACTTCTCACTAGGTGAGTATGCAAAACCCTATGACTTAGTTCATGATGTGTTAATGCAGGGCCCGAAGATAACTTGGCCCCAATTACTCTACCTTGCACCAAGGATGAGGAGGCAATGGACAAAAATGATAAGTATCAGGAAATCAAGGCCCAGGATAGCTGGGGCTATCTCTAGAAGGGATCTCGACGACATCCTACAAACCATGGACGCTCACATCAAGGGGCAACGAATCTCAAACGTCTACATAGATGGTGGCGCGCAAATATGCGTCATGAGTGAAAGATGATGCACCATCTAGGTCTAGAGGTAGTAGGCCGGCACCCTGCCGAGCCAAGATGGCAAACAATGTAAGAGTAAAATGCGTGGGCATTGTAAATGCGGTCAAAGTAAAAGCATTCAATACAGAAGTGGAGGTAGACATCTTCGTCATGCCACACAAAGGGGAGGGCTACCCCATCATTCTTGGAAGGCCTTGGCTTATGGCTATGGAAGCTAAACAAGACTGGAGCACCGGGATGATTCAGATGAAGGACGCTAAAGGGAAGTCCATATTCTATGACATGAGGACTGGAATGCAGCACAACATGATCTTGGAGGCTTCAGAAGATGAGTCCACCAGCGACTATTCGTCTACCTCAGGAGAAGAGATGACCACCACCGACGGAAGTGACAGTAGCATCGAGGTGATGGGGGTCATTCTTAAAGACCCAAAAAGATTGACACAATCTGAAACACCCCCGACAAACCAAGAGGAATCATCAGGTATGCAGTACTTGGAGGATGCAGGTAAGTTACAAAAAATGCTCTCAAATGAGTTAACCGATGAAGAAAGAAAGGAGTATGTCTCCATGCTAGGTAACTTCACTACTTTGCTCATTGATGGCTATGATAATATCAGAGGAATTACAGTAGTGCAACACCACATAAAACTCAAGGAAGGAAGTAAACCCGTAGTACAAAAGCTCAGAAGACTTGGAGTAATCCAACAGAGGCACTGCTTAAAGAAGTGAGAAGTTTGCTACAAACAGGTTTCATCTACCCTGTCGAAGACTCAGAATGGGTCTCCCCAATAGTGGTCGGGTGAAAGCATGTTAACCTGTCGCGCTTTTTGAGCTAGTTAGCAGTTTCAAGTTAGCACATCTTCAAAAAGTTGGGCATCCGGTATTTCTTTTACAAATAATATCAAAATTTGTTGGAGATTGTACATTTGGATTCCTTGTTTCAAGTGCTTTCTATTGATATATCATATGTCATAGACCTTGGAGATGTAGCTCAAGTTATTGTACTAGTTAGCATATGTCAAAATTGTGCTAGTTAGCATTGTCTCGGACATGAAAAAGCATGACAGGTTAACATGCTTTCACCCAGTCACAAAAAAAAAAAAGGTAAGTGGAGAGTCTATGTGGATTATAAACCTCTCAATGCAGCCACGAAGAGGGATCACTTTCCGCTCCCATTCCAGGATGAAATACTCAATGAAGTGGTAGGTCACGAATGATACATAGTGTGCGATGGCTACTCAGGATACTTCCAGATTAGCATTGCAGAGGAAGATCAGAAGAAGACAACCTTCATCACACCTTGGGGATGTTTTGCCTACAGAGTGATGCCGTTTGGCCTCACTAACGCCCCGGCCACGTTTCAGCTCTATGTGACTTTTGTTTTCCAACCCTACTTTGGAACATCAATACGGGTTTTCATAGATGATTTTTGCATCTATAGTTCACGAGCCCTTCATTTAAGCAAAGTCTATGCTGGCTTAACCAGGCTGCAAACCTTGGGTGGCCAGCTCAACGTAGATAAGTGTCACATTGGTGAAAGCAAAGTCACTCTCCTTGGCCATGTATTTTAGCAAAAGGGATCGAGGCTGGCCCTAGCAAGATTCAAGCCCTGGTATCTTTGTCGTCACCCACCACCGCTAAGCATCTGGTTTCTTTCCTCCACAAGGTAAGATACTTAACCAGGTTCATTCACTTTCTATCTCATGTGGTCCTTCCCCTACAACAAATCACCCAGAGGGATGTCTTCTCATGGAGTGAAGAGAATGAGCAGCAGTTTACTGAGGTAAAGCAAATCCTAGCTAAGCTTCCCACCATTTCACCTCCTAGGTGGGACGAGCCATTTTATGTGAACCCTAGTGTGGGAAGTGATACACTCGGAGCTATACTAATGCAAAAGGACCCCCAAACTTCTTTCATGCATCCTATTTACTTCTCTAGTCGTGTCATGACCGCGTCAGAAAAGGGATTTACCGAAGTAGAACACATGGTTCTGGCACTAATGTTTGCTACCACAAAGTTCCGCTCCTATCTCATGCCTAGACCCTTTTTAATCCTGACAATGGAAGAGGTTTTCCCATATGTAATGCGACACATGGATGTCTCATTTAGGATCTCAAAGTGGTTGATTAGATTACAAGAGTTTCACTACACCATGCAACTAGAAAACTCCACCAGGGCTAGTTTAGCGGGAATTCTCACTCATCGCCATTATGAGAAGAAGCTGAAGGTCAACACGGAAGCAAAGGAAGAAGAACCAATGGTAGAGAGTCCTAGGCTAGAAAGAGCTCACTCTCTTTTCTTTGACGGAGCATACAACAGAACAATGGATCAGTCTACAGAGGCATAGTCATTTTCAATGAACAGCAAGAAAGAATGTTCTCCATTGGGCAGTTATTACACTCCCACTCCAACAATGAAGCAGAATATGCAGCCCTAATTCTTGGGTTGGAGCGATGTATTTCAGAAGGAATTCAACACCTAAATGTGTTTGGTGATGCTTTGCTTTTGATAAAGCAGATAAATGGCACCTGGGTTTGTAAGAATTAGGTTTTACTTGGTCAACTCCGCCAAGTTAAGGACCTTCTAAAGACATTTGAAGCAGTGAAACTATTTCATGTCCCCAGAGTAGAAAATCAAGAGGCAGATGCTCTAGCCAAAGAAAGAATACAAGACGTTCCCGTAGGAGCAATCAAACTGAAGCTACCCCTCTTCCAAGGTAATGATGATATGCCTGATGTCGTCGGTTTTTTAGATACGGGAGAATGTCCGGAAGGATACACCAAAGTCCAAAAACAATGGCTGGTAAGGAAGGCTACTAGATACCACCTTGTACACGACCACTTGTATTGTAAGGGCAAGGATCAAATTCTCAAGTGGGTGCCAACCTCCAGTGAGATGACAAAGGTAATTTCAAGTTGCCATGATGGCATCTGTGGTGGTCATTTTGCTCTAGATATCACCAGTAGGAAGATTCTACAAGTAGGATACTCTTGGCCTAGCTTGAACAGGGATGTACACCATTGGTGTAAAACATGTAAAGCTTGTCAAGTGGCCAGTGATCGCACATTAACCTACGAGCCAAAAACTCCTATCATCTCATATGGTCCATTTGAGAAATGGGGAATAGATGCAATCGGTCCTTTACCAAGGTCCCAATCAGGTAAACTGTACATCATAGTGGGTGTAGACTACATGACTCGATGGGCATAAGCAATAGCCACCACCCGCATTACAGCCCAAGAGGTAGCAAAGTTCATTTTTGAGCATATCTGTTGCCGTTTTGGCACTCCTCTTGAGATAATATCAGATAGAGGACCAAGATTCATAGGTGATTTGGTGGGAGAACTGATGAAGAAGTTAGGCATCACACGCCGACATTCCACACCATACTATCCACAATGCAATGGTTTGGAAGATAAGGTAAACAGAATGATTTGCAAAATCATCACAAAGCAAGTGAACAATCACACAGGGGAATGGGATAAACATCTCATAGCAGCTCTTTGGGCCTATAGAACAACGTTCCGAACATGACTAGGTTTCATCCCTTTCTATCTAGTTTATGGGAAGGATGCAATTCTACCCATTGAGGTACACATAGCCAGCTTACGATTTTTGGCTAGCCAGATACATTGTCCAGTTGTAAATCTCCGAAACCACATCTTGGATCTGGAGAGACTCCAACTAAATAGGGAAGAAGCAATCAATCACTATGCAACACAGGCAGAACGACGCGGGCTCACTTTCAATCAAGGGCTTAAAGAAAAGAGACTAGAAAAAGGTATGTTAGTGCTGAGATACGACATCAGATTCGACACCAGGAAGGACAAGAAATTTCAACCCAGATGGGAAGGGCCATTTATTATCAAGAAACGCTATGACAATGGCAGCTATAAGCTGATGGAAGCAGATGGGAGAATTCACAAGACTAGGGTCAAAGGATGGAGACTGAAAAGGTATTTTCTTAGGTTTGATCCAGAATTCATGCTAGACATTCCAAAAGAGGGAGAACCCTCAAACTCCATAGCTGAAGATGCAGAGGAAGGGCTAGAAGCATGAATGCCTCTAGCCAAAGGGAGAGGGCTAATGATGGCCGATTTCTGGAAATCAAAGAAAAAGAAAAAGAAAAAAAACTTAATTTTCCTTTGCTGGAGCCTTGGCGACACTGTTGGAAGGCTCGACAACGCTTGGTCAAACTCACGACACCTCTACAGGCATGGCATGTGAACTCCCGCTCTCCCGTATGCTTATCCACACACCCGCCCTGTCTCTCTCTCACCCTCCCCTCGGCCTCATTCTCCCCCCCCCTTGGCCCGCTATCCCCACCCTCTTTCCCCCCCACACCATTGACTCGCTCCCCTCCTCTCGTCCTTGAGACACCATGAAAGACAGAGGATAATATTCCCCCCCTCACTCACACTCTCTCACCCCCCCCGGTGGGCACCCGCCATATGAGATTCCCTCTCTCTCTCTCTCTCCTATCCAAGCCACCTTATCCCCTTCTCTCCCTCTTGAACTTGTCACAGCTCGGAGGCCGCAGTAAACTCTCTCTCTCTCTCTCTCTCTCTCTCTCTCTCTCTCTCTCTCTCTCTCTCTCTCTCTCTCTCTCTCTCTCTCTCTCTCTCTCTCTCTCTCTCTCTCTCTCTCTCTCTCTTTCGTTTCAACCCGAAGGCGCAACGCAAATTACGGGATGCTCTCCCACACTACACACTCACTCACCCTCATCCTCTCCCTTCCTCACCACCTCCAATCCCCTCTCCCTCTCTCACGCTCTATTACGGCTCCAGCCCGCCCGCAGTCTCTCTCTCTCTCTCTCTCTCTCTCCCTCTCGGCCTGTACAGGCGTAGAGCAGAATTCTCTCACATTCTCTCTCTATACACACCACACACACACACACAAAATAACATGAGGTCTTTCAACTGACTCTTCTATTAAAATTGACAAAAAGAAGCCTAGCTGATAAGTATTTTGGGATCCCCTCATCTACATCTCTATTAAACCACCCATTACATGATCACACAAATAGCTTTTGCAGTAAAAGCAGGTGTTTGGATGCTCTGCTAAAGGCAGGATACAAGTCACCAAGACTAACCCATACTCCCGGGTGCGTGGAGTACGCTTGTGGGGCGAAAGGCCAAAGCTTGCTTCCATTAACAATATTTACTAATAAGTAAAGTAAAAGACGTAGATAACAACAATAGTGGATCTGTTAAAATATCCTCTTAATAGATGACCATAACTACGCTACAAAAAAATCTTATGAGATGGAAGGAATTGGGCTAGCAGGTATAACCGCTCAAAAAAACCTGGCTTCAATGAATGTTCTATGAAATAATACTGTGGCCCTAGGCCTAGAGCCTCAGTTACCATCGCCAATCTGATATTGTTCCTAAAATGATCACGACCCCAAAGGGTTACACGAGTCACTCGATACTGATATGTCCACCATTTAGTCTGAGATACAGAGGTTCCTAGTTGTGGAAATAAATTAAGTTTATAACGGAGTAAATTTTCTCTCCAAGTAGATTCTCTTGACTGATAAAGATGAGATGTTGCTATGGAAAAAACCAGTTCTTGACGGTCAGCCATATTAGGATAGATACACCTGAGGGGCAAATAAGCTGGGTATAGTAATGCAGGAAAAGTTACTCCATACCAATACTTTGGCCTTTGTTGTGTAAAATTGACATCTATCTTATGGAACCACCTTTTTACTTCAAAACAAAATTGGAAATAATAACTAATTACTTAAAATCGCCGTCTTTGTGTAGATTAACTCACACCGGTAAGATCAGGGCATGGATAATTTACCCTAGTGGAGTACTGTATGACATAAAAACTCAGTATAGATTCTGTAGCATGGATAACGGGTTGTGTATTATCAACCTGGGGGTTTGATACAATAATCAAATAATGGATTTCGAACCGTATATCGACCATGGGAGCGGTGTTTTATCTATTTCCAGGGTGTAACTGAGAACAAGGGGACTGGACCTTGCATTTAAACTTAATAAATATCTCAGCTTTATACACAATCGAGCTTTATACACAATAGTGTACTATGTAGCGTTTTAACTCTTCTCTCCATATAGTGGTCGCGCTTCCTGCAGCACGCCACCGCATGTGGGCTAGGGTTTGGTTGGCATGAGACAGTAGCAGTGAATGGTGTGCGACACGGTCTGGAGAATCCAGATCTCTATCTGATGACAATCCTTGAGATAATGGCCCGTATGGGCAACCTCGAGTGGCGGAAGCCTGTCCGAGTCTGGCGTATTGTCTTCTGATGGACATCAACAGATATAAAAGCCTCTTAAAGGTGAGTATTCATACTCACTTAGCATTGTGCTTTGTATTCACTTGTGTGAGCATTCTATACTGTGTGTGTTAGAAGCTATTTTATTACTGTATTCTCAACATGGCAAAAAAGAATGGGAAGGACATCGTGGAGGCGTTTGTGTCTCCTAATCTACAGGTCGAACATAAAATATTTCTTACTCTAGAGACTGGCAATTGTTATTTTGAAGCTATGCTGAAAAAAGTTTTGAAAGGCCTTGAAAAACCAGTAATATAGATTTTAAAAACAAAGGAAAATTGGTCTGGAAACTGTTCTTACTGGTTTATGGGAGAAATTTTAGTGGGAGTACATGTCTGCTCTGGGACAGATAGGAAATTGTAACTCTCTTTGACTAATGGTGTTTGTTTTCGTAAAATAAACAAAAATATATATATATAACCTGGTTCTGTAAATTGACTCTTACTGTTAGGGGAAGAAGTGTGAATGGCTCAGTTAAACTAAGAACTACCTAGTTTTTTTTGAATGATGGTAGTAATATGTATGGTTTCCGTTAAAAGTGTTGTAAAACTGGTTTTTTGAGAAAAAATCTGTAATTTAAAAAAAGGAAAATGTGGAGACTGCCAGGTATGAGGGAGTATGGCTGCTGAGAAAAGAGGATTGTATGGTACTTAAAGGAAATGATTTGTATATATGGGTTATGATGTTATGTTTTGTTAAAAAACTACTCACTAGATGTAATGTACTCTTGAATGGGATACCGCAGATAGAAAAAAAACTAGAAATTCACAAAAAATGAGCTGTAATGATCTTATAAGGTTGTTCAAAGATATTTTGGTTTATTGTAACACTACATTGCTGAGGTCCTTTGAGTAAGAGGACAGTCCCTTGACTGATTTACTTTCTAGTTCTGGTACCTATTCTATTGAATCGGCTGAAGATTATTCTGAGGGCACTTAATATAAGTTTCGGAAAATGTGTCCTGTCTTCTGATATTAGGTTGGTAGTAAGTAGTATCACATAACCACGTGTTGGAGTAAATTTTGTTTTTGCAAATTGACTTAACCTTTTTTACCATATTACATCCCCTACTAGTAAGATCGAATTGTTTTTTAGAGCAGATGCCTATCTCACTGAATCGGCTAAAAGTTATTTTGTATTTACTAAGTACTAGCTTCTGATATGTTGCCCTTTCTCTGATTCTTTATAAAGCTAAGAATGGCAACACATACCGGATTGATTAAGAGTGGCAACACATACCCGATTGTCTATAGAGCTAAGAGTGGCAACACATACCGGATTGATTAAGTTGGTTTCAAATTTACTTGATCTTTTTTACATCACATACTAGGAAGTTTAATGATAGTGTTCTGTGACTTATTATTACTTCAACATAGTGACTGAGTTCTGAAGGTCTTGGTTGGTTTGAACCTCATCTATTCAATAGAATTTGCTTGTCATCATCTGCTGGCTTCCTAATTTCATTGAACTATATATGAACTGATCTTTACCTACCATCTTGCAGTATATACAAAAAAGCTTCTAGAAGTTAGTTTTAAAGGCCTTGGTTATAAGGAAAGTCATTTATTTCCCTTTAACTGATCTTTGTTGGTTAATCTTTTGTCGTATCTTTCTCGGACAAGGTCTAAGTCTGATCTAAGGACTGACTCGTCTAGGGATTTATGATATATAAAAAACAGTTTATATCTGGCTTGGGCTACAGTATGTCAGACTTGACATGATAAGCATGGATATTTCTTGAGAATAAAGTTTTTTTAAAAAATAAAAATAAAAAAAGGGGTGAGCTCAGGTTTATAAATTTGTAAATTCTTAGAAGATATCTCAGGGTGCTTATAAAAGGGTTCTTGAAGTAGGATCTGTTCTAAAAGATTGTTTTTTTCTATACTTCAAACCACAAGGATGAGGTGGTCCTTAATAGAGCTGAGATCTGGCTTGAGATTAACTATGCCTACCGCTATAGAGTGAAATTCTCTCCAGTCAGATTAAAGAAGAAGTTTTTCTTTTTCCTAAAAACTTAAGTGTAGCAAAGAAAGTTTTTTTAAAAAAAAGATATATATATAAAATCGAGGAATAACCAGATACATAGTTGCTTTATGGGTGTTCACTTTCCTTTATCAGATTGGCAAAAAATGCCAAAGAAAGGTTTTTTCAAAAATGAACAATATACTAGTTAAGAACTATGTGTTTTTTTTAAGGTGACATGGATAACAACTGGAATGCCCTGTATCACTTGCGTACAGTCACGTGCTAACGAATAGTTTTCTTGTGGCTATGGGTGCAGGTGAGGGCTACCTTCCTTGATTAAAATGTCCGTTCTTAACGAATGGTGGATCTCTTAGTGTGATGCAAAATTTCCCAGACTTTGGGTTTATGGATTCTTGAGTTGTATTTTGTTATCTTCATTACCTTTGTACAAAATTTATTTTCAACTGCAAATAAATTATTGTGGAATGCCACTGTACTTTTCTAGAATTGTTAGTCTATGAACAGTTAGTGTTCGTTTGTGTATATATATATATATAGATTTAGAACTGTTACACACACACACACACACACACACACACGCATATACGCACCACGAATACAAAAAGAAAACGAAGGATTCCACGACTACGACGACAACGAAAAAGGAGGACCCAAATCATGCGCCGCCAACAACAAAAAGGAGAAATGTGCCGAAGGCATGCCCTGGCGGACCCCAAAAAGACGTATGCTCTACAGCGACGCACTGGCAACACACCATTCGCCCGAAACATGCAACCACGATGCCATTTTCAGTAATTTATAGGGTATTTTCATCATTTCTTCAGTTTTCACACAAGTCATTATAAAATCCCCACTTTGTAAATTCCCTCTCTCTAGGTGATGGTCACAAAGGCCCACCTAGAGATTCTCATCTTTTAATAACCTCCCAAAACAAAGCAAGGGTCAACCACACCGGGCCCACCACTTGCTTTGTCTATTCGATTAAGCTTATCCTAATCACACCAGGATTGCCATAATCCAAGCAGCCAACACCTATAAATTGGCACTCAGACGTCACTATCGCGGGAGAGGGGGGGGGGGGGGGGCAGTTCATGAGAGGTCGGCAGTTGGTAGAATGTAGTGGGAAGAGTTGACACTATCACCATCACGGGGAGGGGGCTTGTGTGTTGGGTTTGCCTTGGGAATTGCACCATGCGAAGGGAGCCACGGCCATCTCTCGACTCCAATGGTTGATGCATACGCGTATACACGCTCTTGGTAGCAAGCTTCACAATGATTGAGTCGTCTTAGAGAACGCACCAAGTAGTTTGCACTATCTCTTCTCCCTACCTCTCTATCACCACGGCGTGCCATTTGTAAATACAGCAAAAATAATTCTCCCTCACACCCCCGAGGGTTTTTCATCATTTGAAAATCTGTGTGTGTGTGTGTCTGTGTGTAAGTTTGCGGTGTTCATATCATCGTGGTTTGCGTCCTAGCCGCTCAAAGCTAGGTGGTGCCCCCCTGTTTGCTTTACCGTGACAAGCTCGAGGCGTGCTATTCGGCCTCCAGCGTTTTAGAGGCTGTCGGGGTTCGAGGTTCTCTTTGCTCCCGTCAGTGGAAATGAAGAAAATCTATGAAGTGAAGTAAAGCTAGAGTTGCAGTTAGATAAGAACCTCATGTCTTTTCTCACTTGGAAAAGATGTGACCAACCACAACTAGAAGATACTCCTGAATTTGTGAGCATATCAAGAAACAAACAAGCACAATGCTGGGGAATCATCTCCGCCACCATTGACGTAAGTTCACAGATCGTCAAAGCTCAATTCCATGTGATCACAACAAAATATATGCTAGACAACATCATAATGGGAATGGCAATGGCCTAGAAGATGTTAGAGATATAGACTTCAATGAAGATGCAGTCTCCAGAGACAACCAAGAATGAAGACCAAGACTGGTCACTGGTGGATGACAGCACAAAGTCCTCAAGCACAATTCAAATGGAAAAGCTTATTGAAGATGATTCATCTCCATCGAGCAGAACTTCAGAAGAGATTAAAGAAAATTAGGCAATAGCAAGTGTAGATCAAGCAGAACAAAGAGCAACCACGGAAGCTATTGAGCAGAGAATGCCACGAAAGCCAAAAGTTAAGAAGAACAAGTTTGAAAACAATCAAGAAGAAATAGGAAGTCCAAAGATCAATCACTCATGGCCAGCTAAATCAGCTGATGAAATTTATATTGGAAATCATAGTCTCAAGCTACCCTCCAACGAGACAGAGTTAGATCAAGATGAGACCATGGCAAAAGCTGAACAAAGATCTTCAATAGAACCAAAAATGCCAGATTCAGAGTTGTAAAAGTCACAAGGATCGAAGAAAAATCTTGCAGAAAAAGGTAAAGCTAAAGAGGACCCTCCACCAATTAGCAAAGAATATGTGACAGCATATGCCTCTACATCAAAGAACCCTCATGGATTAGCTTCTTCAAGAAATTCATGCTTTCAAAATTTCAAGTCAATTGCTAACCCAACTAAAACCTCTAAGGAGACACCCATCAAAGCAAAGATATATCAGCCAAAATACTGAAGCAAGCAAAGGAAAGTCAAATTCAATGATCCAGTTTGGATTAAAGATAGGAAATTAGCACAAAAAGACAAACACATGGGATGGATAGCATCACAATGGAGCTTAAAAGAACAGGAGTACTATGGAGGTAACACACAGATATCGGTGCCAAAACCGCAGGTTAGAGCATATGAAGTGAAGTGAGGACCCTCCCAAGAAAGAAGGCCCATAAGGTATCCACCTCAACATTACTCTAGGATACCTAAGAAGCAGGTATACAAAAGAACAACATCAAAATATATGGAAGTCTACCACAACTCTCAAGAGGATACAGAACAAAGACGGATCTCAAATAATATTCCTCTTAGACAAGGATTCTACACAGGGTATACAAAGATTTGGCTACCAGTCAATTGCAAGCCAACTACAGCTACACTAGACCTGCATGAAGGTCTCAAGAGCTCAACAAGACATAGAGCTCAACAAAGTCAACAAAGGAGATACAAAGGTCATCAAGAGATCTGGATTACTAAGTCTTCTAATGCTCCTAGTCAAAAGCCAGATGTCCAGAGCCAATAGAGGCCTACAAAAACGTCAAAGACTCCTATCAACAGGCCTAATTGGAGAATCAAACAGCTAATGGAGTCTTAATAGTCAAAGAAGGACGACCCAACCAACGCGAATGCAAATTCAAAGAAGATAAAATAGGTATGGCAAAAGAAACCTTCAATGCCAATGTGGTCCTTCACTAATCCTCTTTTTGAGGATTCAAGCTTACTTTTACCTGAACAAATGTTTGTAGTAAGGATAAGAATGTGAAAAGTCAAGTTGCCAGGGTGCAAAAAACACTCTTTGGCATAGTCAGAGTCGGGCTGCTGAGCCATAAAATGAGCAAAGCATTAGTCCCAAAGCTTCAAGTCATATTAAACTCTGTGCTAAGAGTGGTAGTTATTAGGCCTATGCTCAAGCTAGAAGAGTGGAGCATATCCAAATCGTGTTGCTCATGCTGGATGAGATGAGCATAAGAGTCGAATTATATTAACTTATAATTGGTGGCGTGTCGTAGAGTCCAACACTCACGCACAATGCACAATAGGATGAGAGAACATATCCTCGTCAACGAAAACACTTCTTAAAGGGGTGCCAGCTTGCAAAGCCATGTCATATGATTTTATAGCTACATCATCTTTCTAAATAACCCCTAAAATTCTTACTTGTGCAGCATATTTTTTTCCATGCATAAATAGGATGTTCCATCATTGGACATATGCATTAGACACTCTTTTTTGCTTCCACCTATGCACCTTGAGTGGACTACAATAGGAAACAAACCAATGCAATGCTAACCAACAAAGTCATGCAATAAGTCAATACTGGGCGAACAGGATGCTTGGGGATGGCCCAACGCTCCCTATCGCTTGGTGTTGACCTTGCTGTAAAATCCATTACAAGTGCCAACAAAGACCTTGGAGCACGACAACAACCGACAACAATAAGACAAAATTCAATGGACTCAATATCGGGCAAAGAAGAAGCTTGAAGACTACCCAACGCTCCCCATCGCTTGGCATTGACTTGGATGTTAAATTCGTTACAAGCGACTGTAAAGACCTCAGGGAATGATAAACAACAACGGAAAGAAAAAATTGAGTGAAGTCAATACTGGGTGAATAGTAGGCTTGGGGACTGCCCAACATTCCCTATTGCTTGGTATTGACCTTGGGGTTAAAATCATTACATGTGACTATGGAGTCTGCATCGAGCGAATAGTAGGCTTGGGGTGATTGCCCAATGCTCCCCATCGCTTGGTGTTGACCTTGGAAAATTGGTGACGGCTCAGTACACTTCCATGGATATCATATTTTTTAATTACATATCTAGTCGTGAATAATACCTTCAGTACTTTATTAATATTTCCCATGCTAGTAAGTACTCCAATAATGCACATATCCCAAAGGCATTTTTTTCCCACTAGGTTTTTTGCCTTTGGTCATCCAGGTATTAGATCCTCATCATTTTATTTCTCCTATACATACTTTTCATAAATAAGCAACAGCCTCATCATTATGCTATTACAACGGACAAATGCAACATCATCTCTCACACCAGACATATTCAGACCAATGAAGATGCTGCAATAGATTGAACCTCATCAACAAATTCAATGACAAATGAAGACAATCAGCCCATCAACAACCAATCAAAACCTTCCCTTGCTTCCACGGACACTTTTTCAACAGTGCTCGAGGACGGGCACTAAAATAGAAAGGGGGGAATGTTAACTGAGTCAACATCAGTTAACAGAAGCTGCTAAAGACCGAAGACGTACGAATGCACATCAAGTATGGATGCAAAGAAGCAGTAAAGATTGGAATTACACATTTTCCACGTTTTCCAAAAATGGTCACATATTGTAAATTCCTGAATTATTTCAAGCCATTGTAATATTTTTATGTATTACGGGCTCAATGGGAGTTCCAAGTTGTAAAGAATAGGTCACTTACTGTGCCTAGGTTGTAGATTCAGTAAGTGGTGAGCCCTAAAGGCCTTTGGCGGCCGAACATTGCATATTTTTAACCCAGGTATATAAGGTAGTGTGTAAAAGAAATTAGGGTTCTCAACCTCATTTGTTGAGAGCACTCTTTGGTGAGAGCTCTTGAGGTGTGGGGCTATGGAGTCCTTGAGCTTCTCTTTGTTCATGAGACTTGATTAACACTAATCAATGATTCATTCTCTCTCACTATGCCTCTCTCTTACTTCTTATGATTGCTTATGATGCTTAGATTAAGTAGATCTTAACTAATTAGTGGTTAATCCCTCTCTATCTTATGTGATTTCCCTCTTTTTCTTGTGTGTGCATGTAGGTTTGATTGGAGTGTGGTGATCGATAGATCTATGTGTGTGTGCTTGTGATTAGTGTGTTGCATGATAGGATTAGTGTTGTGTGCGTCTTGCAATCATAGTGTGTGTGATTGGGTTGATTAGAGGTGAAGAGAAGTGGATATGGAGATTGCCCTTCATTGCGGCTTAGCTCCTCCATAGGCCGAGAAGCTCACCTCATAGAGTTAACCATTTGTGTTGCCATGATTAGCTCACTAACCGTGTGAGTGTTTCCATTCCCTAGGCTAGTAGCTCATCCCTCCGGATTGATAATTTTGTTGGTCATCAGAGCTATTGCAACGATGGGACCCCTAACACCCATGAGGATCCCTAGGAAGGATTAAGGGCGGGGACACAATCTTTGATACTCTCTCTTTCTCTCTTTCTCTCTCTCTCTCTCTCTCTCTCTCTCTCTCTCTCTCTCTCTGAGAGAATGTTTGTACATTAATTCACAAAATCACATGTCACATGTCACCATCTCTCTTCTTTATCCTCTCTTCTTCTCCTCTCCTCCTTTGTCATCACTTCCTCAGTTGCCTCTACATTTTATCCATGAGTTGCAGGCATCTATCCTTTAAGTTAGTGTCTCGGATACTTAGACAATCTTCCATCATCTTCTTTTTTATAATCTCCCAAGGAATGGTTACCTTACACAAGGAAATTTTCTCAAAACAAGCAAAGTTTTTGGCATTCCAGATGAAATACAACAACCATACTCTAAGGTATTGCAAGCAAAACTAAGAAACATCATCATGCATTTCACATAAATCAAAGGTGACCTTGAAAATAGACAATTTTACAGGCATCCAGTTCTGTACATGCTGCAGAATCCATAACCACCATTGCCTTACATTCTTGCAGTTCCAAAACACATGCTTCATAGTATCTGCTGATTTACAAAGAGGACATTTGCCATCAATTATACATTTTTTGACAAGTAGGTTTCCACATGGAAGAGAAGCTGTAAGCAATCTCCAAAGAAACACATTATGTTTAAAAGAGTACGGGAGTGCCCATATAGTTGAAAGTCTCTGAATCCACCACTATTGTGATCTTTTGAACCTCCATAATCTATTACATCTGATATGAATCTCTATTTCTGGGAGGAGCAGCCTGTAAAATTGTGTTGTAGAAGATGTCCACCAATTACCTGCATTGCATAATGATTGCCAGTATCTCAATCTTTCCCATAAATTGACCGTAAGAGGAACCTGCAATCTAAAAGTCTGTGTACATAGATTTTCCCATGCTCTTCTGAAGATATGTGAGAACCGGAACTGTCTCCTAGCGGCAAAAAAAGGGACAAACAAGCCCTGAGAGTCCAACATTTGCTCTATGCATAGGACACCTCTCCTGAACATTCTAATAGCTTGTTTTTAATAATGAAGATAGAATGAATTTTAAAAACAAAGCTCCAAAACACATTCTCTTTCCCTAGTGAGTTCCCTGTATATCTCAATCTACCCTGCCAAATCAAGTGTGAGCAAGTACATTTCCATGAATTGATCAGCAGCAGTTGAGCAGTCGGACAGCCTGTTTCGAGGGGTGCATGAGATAAGAGCTTATCCCAATAAGACATGTTCCAAGGACCATGAAAGTACACCACATACAACCCTACAATTTCCCATAGGCATCTGGACCAAATGGTGTCCCTTTTGAGCATATGATTTACCATAGTTTCTCTTCTAGCATTAGCATGAGATTTCAAGTTCAGAACCCCCAAACCACCCTCATTTTTTGGACATTCTATAGCATCCCACTTCACAAAGGCACAAGTTTTACCTTTATTTCCCCACAAAAATTTGGTGAGCATGGACTGAAGCTGGACTAAATGCACTTTCTTCCAAGACAACAATGGCAGATAATACAAGACATAAGGAATCAATATTGATTGAATGATTCTCAATCTAACATGCAATGGCCACTCATGACAAAACCAAGATACAATTTTGGTTTTGACTGTAGGAAACACCCATTGAACCAGCTGGTTGTTTGTGGTTTGAATCCCAATTGGGTACCCTAGGTGTCTTACAACATGCCCCTTTGGAACCCTATTCCCAGTCCATATTAGCCTGTCAAAATGTTCAGCATTAACATCTATCAAAACAATTTTTTGCAAATTCAGATTCATACATTTGGTGAGATTGATATTAGTGGCAAGCAAAAAGATAATGGTATCATTAGCAAAGCCAATTGCTAGCAGTTGCTCCCTATTTAGTTTCAACCCATAAATTCTTCCCAAAGCTGCTTGCTTTTTCAAAAAACAAAACAAGGGATGAGTGCTGATTGCAAACAATACAGGAATCATAGGGCACCCTTGCCTTACTGATCTTTGTGATTGAACATGCCCAGAAAGTCTACCATTGACCAAGATTTTAGAGACAGCATGCTGCCCCAACAGAAAAATGCAAGAACTGATTCTGGATCTGATAGCGGGAAAAAGAGCAGTGCAATCGGGTGGCCTCTGTACTCGTGCACACTCCACAAACCACGCCTCATACAAACAAGCAAAGAACAAAACAAAGGCGGCACCACCCTAAATTAAGAGGTTTAGGGACCTCACACATAGTGCACATAGGCAAGTGAGACTTCTGGCATTATGATGGCATCAAAACATATGGCAAAACACATAGAAACGAAGCTTAGGGACCTTATGTAGCATATATATACACAAGACATCAGCTTAACAATACAACGGCATCTGATCATACATAACAAGGATCACTACAAGAGGTTGTGTGCTCTTGTGACGCTGTTAGCGACGGAAATACACTGGGTTTTTATAACCCCCGGCGTCGCTAAAACCGTCGCTACGAGCGTCGCTATATGCATCGCTATAGGCGTCTCTATACGCGTCGCTATATAGCGACGCTTATAGCGACGTTTTCACAGAAGACTATAGCGACGCTCATAGTGACGCTACAGAGCCATAAATAGCGACGCTTATAGCGACGCCCGAGAGAATTGTTTTTTGGTGGCAGGGCATTGAATGCCTTGCCACCCATCAACCATATTGTACTTGATTCACTTTTTAAAAAAAGTGCAAGGGTAGATAATAGACCCAAAATAGTCACCCAGAAGACGCATTGTTTGCAAAATTGACAATTGTACACATCATAGGCAAAATGAATTGATTGGCAAATGTAATAATGAGAATTGTACAACATCATAGGCATAAAGAATCGATTGGCAAAAGGAACTGCGGTGACAAATGTAATAATATACATGGTTCAAAAAGACGTATAAAATCCGTCTCATGATACATAAGCTATGAGAAACCCTAAACTAATGCTATCTAGCTACGGCTAAACTGACGTCATCTAGTCAGACGTCTCATCGCGTCCAAGCGGCGTATCTATCGGATTCTGCAAAAAAAGACAATAAGACAGCTTTCAGTAAGTATAAACATATAACGACATTTATAAAACAATAAAAAAAATAAAAAAGAGTAAACCCTAATACTAACCATGCCGCCTCGAGAACTGAGAATGTCCATCAGGGCGTTTAAGCCCTTCCTGCCTGCGTACTCGTGCTCGTACGGTGTGGGATCACGTCCTGTCATCGACCACTGTCAAAACATACAAAGATTTCATTATGTTAGAATTAAAAAACTCATAAACCCTAAACTATCGAACATAAAGAGCAATGTGAAAACACTTACAAAATCGGCCTCAAATGATGCCCATCCACCGCTCCCCAAGTGGTGCAAGCTCCCTGCCTCTACTCGCGCTCTAGCTGCATCCTTTTGTTGCTTCCACTTGTCGGGATTCTCGCGCGCTGCTTTCTTCGCATTCTTCCAATCTTCTTTGGCCAGCCAATTTGGCCTGTTCCACCCATTCTTGATTGCTTTTTGCACTTCGGAACGCTTGTGTTTGCAGTATTCGCGCATTCGAATCTTCATCAAGTCTTCATTGAAGCGCTGATCCCGTGTTGGAATGGGAAACTCATCATGAAGTATGCTGATGACTCTGTTTTTTAAATCACTTGGTACTTCACTCCATTTGTTTAGTATGTAGTGTCTAAACAGCTGAGAGCAAAGACCACGCATGCGCGAGATCACCTTCTTGCCGTCATCATCCATGATGATGCCGCCGCTGATGTCGACGGAGTAAGGCAAGCCCTCTGGCCGATGACGCGTGAACCTGGGTGTCCCGGCAGGGGTCTCTAGCGGCGTGTCGATGGGGGTACGGATGTCAGGTGTCTCCACCGGCGTCTGGGCCCCGAAGCGGAGAGTGTCGAGTGGGGTGGCTCCTGGCGGAGTAGGTAGAGGTGTGTAGCTTCTAGGAACAGTCAGCCGTGCAAAACCTGGCGTAGATGGCGATGCTGTGGCTGGTGTGGGGGCGGGCAAAGAAGGGGAGGGTAAAGAGACTCGTCGAACACGAGGCAGTGTGGAGGCATCGGTGGCGGAATCCCCACAACAACCGCCACCGCCACCACTAGAGCGCCGGTGTCTAGACGAGTGTGAAGCTCGTCTCGTCGACGCCGAAGCTTCGGAGAGCACCGAATGCTCCGAAAGAGAGGGAGATGCGGATGGAGTAGGAACGCGCGATGATGCGCCAGAGCGATGACGCTCCACGTACCACTGTCTCTGCTGCGGTGACAAAGAAGAAAGAAACTCCTCATCATCCATACCTGCATTAAACACACGAATATTTAAACTTAATATTGAATTAATAGAGTAGACAATGACGCAAAGACCATTAAATACAATGACGTAATGACGCAATGAATTGAGTGATAGAAGAGGCAAGTCGAAAACTCAGAATTTTCAATCAAAAGATGTGAGAGCGAGTAGAAAAGAGCGTTATACACCATGGAAGGTACTTAGAGAGCCAGAGCTTTTACAACACGGAGCAAAATTGTTCAAATACAATATTTGTGGCTTTAAGAGATCTCTCTCTCATCCTCGCATAACTCAGCATAACTTCCTATATCTATATAGAGCTCTCCGTTTAAACACATATCCTCTGTTTCATTTTGTAGCTCCTCTGCATGCACCCCATATAGAGTAGTAGCATCTTGATGCTCGTCTGGCACCACCGCAACGGCTTCTGATTGAGCATCTTCTCTGATCTCCTCCATTGATGTCGTTGTGATTGGCACATGGTAGCCTTCATACATCCTTGCACTACGAGGGGCTACCTCTATGACATACCACCAGTTTGATGTAGACTTTGTAGGATGAAATATTACCTGCCAGAGCCACATAACTTACATGAGAGCTTTCAAGCACATAACTTGTAAAAGGGGGATGTTAACTATTTACATACTTACTTGTTCACAATGCTCGGGTAGTACGAAAGTGTCTCTTAGGTCAGTCCATTTCTTAGTAGAATCCACCTCAAGAAAACCAGACTCTCCTCTACGCACAGTAGCGTTGTGACCCTCCATGATTATCTTGAACCATTGCACGTCAAATAAGTCGACAAAAAATCCTCTGTAATTGATCCTCAAAATCTCTTGCAGCGTGCCGAAGTAAGTGAGTTCCGCCACCACAGGATCTGCATCAGAGGAACGTCGTCGACTAGACTGTTCAAATTTTGCCATGATTCCACAATCTTGAGTAAAACGCTTTTTGTCGATTCGTTCCACCCTAAAATGTCGACCTTTACACCATGCTGCTGTGTATGACTTATACTACAACAAACAAAGATTATGAGTGGCCGTTCAAACGTTTATAAATAAAGTCACTTGCTAGTCGTACATTGCAAACTTACCTTGGTCGCGCAACCCCGAGAGTACTCCCACTCTTCTTCAGACACTTCGTCACCGCATTGTTGTGCGCTTTTCAATTGGTTGTGCAACCATCTTAAGCTCATGAAGGTTGGTAGGCTCTCGAGAACCGCTGGATAGTGCATCGGTGGTCGTCTTCCCCGTCTCCACTCGATTCGTGCCCTTTGTCGCTCTTGCTTTGCATCCTCATATTGTGAAATCCACTTTTGCATCACTGGATTGTGAAGCATGCAAAATCGGTTGATTTTAGCCTCTAGATCTTCCGTCATCTTCTTCTCAACACCGAGATTGCACATGACAATCCCAGATATGCGCTCATCATCTATGGTTCGCCATAGCGTGTCCCGGGATTTATCAAATCCGTCTAGCCACTCTCCAATGTACACTAGGGACTCTGATACCAACCAACCTTCTGCCATGCTACCCTCCGGACGTGCCTTTTGACGCACATATCCCTTAAGCGTTTTCATGAAACGCTCTAAGAAGAACATCCATCTGGAATGAACTGTGCCAGCTATTTACACCTCATCAACTATGTGAACAAGAAGATGCACCTGAATGGTTAGCATTGTAGTAGGAAAATGTTTCTCAAACATGCACACAAGCTCCGCAGCATTTAGTTTGGCGAATGGTATGGAGTCTACGTTGATCTCCTTTTGTGAGATCCATTGCACCAGCTTTGCAAGTTTGTAGATTGTGTTACGGATGTCGAGAGACAAACATCCCTCAATGGCAACCGGTAAAATAAACTGTAAAGTATGTGCAGCAATGATATTAAAGTCCACATTTTATGCAATGATATTAAAGTCCACTATGAACGTACCTGACACATTTTATGCCAATCGTGTGACTTCAAACCGGTAAGCTTTCCTTCTTTAGTAAAACACGTTCGGAGCGAGTGCATTACGCCAGTGGGGGTCCGCAAAGATCGAATGGTCTCTTTTACTTTGCGTTCTTGGGCTCCTGTGAAAATCCATGGTGCTTTAGGGAGTTTTATCGATCCATCAGACGCTGTTTGCGGCCAATATTGCTCCATACGATCCACATTTCTAAGGTCAACTCTGGCTCCCAAAGTATCTTTCTTGCCGGTCAGATGGTCCCATAGTAGATTACCCACATTCTTGAATATGTGCATTGGATCGAGCAAGTGATTGATCATGAGTCGGGGCCAGTATGGTAACTCGTACCATAGAGATAGTCTCTTCATCCCTGGAGGCAATCCGTCATCGCACATCTCCTTCTGCTCTAACCATGCTTGTGCAGACATCCTTGGTGGCTCTCTTCCCAAAAAGCCGTCGCGTAACACATGATTCCCTGGAAGATACGCTTGATGACCTTCGTAGATTTGCTTCTTCAGTGAGGGTGCTCTACGTGCATTCAGTCTAGGTCCACATGTGACACATGCTCTGTATCCGCTTGTTTGAAGCCCTGCATGTATACACATGATAATAGATCAACTATGGGAAAAAACAAGATTTACAGTGTCTGAGTGAGGAGTGTCAATAGATCACCTGAGCATTCTGTTAGCCCGGGATAGTCATGCATGGTCCACATTAGAATGCCTCTGATCAAAGCATTCCGTCGTCCTGTGTGTCCGCTCATATCCACCACCTCTATGCCAATCCACAATTGTATTAGCTCTTCCAATAGTGCACGAAGATACACATCCATATTCCCCACTTTATATCGCCTTGGCACAATCAAGCTTAGCCATAGGTGCCCCTTCTTCGTAGTCAACCACGGGGGAATGTTGTAGTTGACGATGACAACGGGCCATACACTGTAAGATGTTGATCTTTGACCAAATGGATTTACGCCATCCATAGCCAGGCCTAAGCGCAAATTTCGAGCTTCCCTGGCAAAATCCGACCATGTTCCATCTATATGTTTCCACTCTACGCAATCTGCAGGAATTCGTAGCACACCATCCGAAGATTTATTCTCCTCATTCCATGATGCTAGGGCGGCCATGGACTTACATTCGAAGAAATGCTTGATGCGAGGAAGCAGAGGGAAATGTCGCAAAACCTTTTGTGGGATTTTTGTCCCGTGGAGATCTACTCGATATCTTTCGGAATCACATTTCGGACACTTCTCCATGTCTATGTATTCCCCTCTGAAAAGAATGCAGTCATTAGGACAAGCGTGGATAGAATTGTAATCCATCCCCAAGTTTCGCAAAATCTTTCTTGCTTCATCTCGGGAATCTGGCATCACATTGTCAGCTGGTAGTATGTGCTCTTTCAGCAATCTACACAACATAAAAATATGATACAGTCGTGTAAAAATCTATCAGATCATTATACATTTAGAGTTTTATTAAAGTAAACTAATTGTAATAGATCACCTGAAAAGCGTTGTGACGCTAGTGTCACTCCATCCAAACTTTGCCTGCATGTTGAGAAGAACCAGGAGTGCTTTCAATCTAGACATACGTGCTCCATTATACAATGGCATATCGGCTTCACTTTTCATATCATCATAGATAAGCCTTTCTGAATCCATGATCGTCTCGATCATTTCATCAATCTCGGGCTCAAACATTGCCTCATTGGGAATATGCTCTGCATGATCATCCCCCGAGCTGTCAGAGGCTACATCTTGTGGCCTCACATATGCTGCTTGACCAAAGCGCCTGCGAACACGTCTATTGGGTTGCAAGATTGCTGCTTGTTGGCCAGCGTCAGAGTCCGACGAGTTATAATTGGCAACAACTCGATCTATAATAGATGGATCGAACTCGCCAAATTCGCGAACATGCTGCAAAGAAACACGTCTTGTCCGTCGCACAGCATGCTTGCATTGATTACAAGGACATAAGACCCTCGTTGAGAGATAGGTGTTTCGGTTGGACGGTCCCACATCCTCGTCACTACTCATAATGAGGATAAAAAACTTATAACCTGGACAACAAATTTAATATTCTATTGGCATTCTTCGTCTTATCTCTCTCTCTCTCTCTCTCTCTCTCTCTCTCTCTCTCTCTCTCTCTCTCTCTCTCTTTCTTTACCTCACATTCTCTAGTCATGTCCAATCCCCGCACACCTCGGTCTAGAGGTGCACGGAGATCAGAACCACCGGGTTATAATCTCGTCTTTATTGGTCAATACCTATATTTGTGGGTACAAGAAATCTACACACCCATGTCTACATGATACTGCATGTAGTGGACAAAACCCCTTTGCCTCTTCTCTAGCTGTAGCACTTCACAGCATCTTAACATCTTTTCACAGTAGATCTTTTCACTATTCGCCTAACTCTAAACCCTAAACCGTAAGTAATTCTTGCGTGGACTCGATCTAACGTAAATAAGCGTAAATCTAAATAAACGTAAATCTAACTAAAAATAAACCTAAATCTAATTTAACGTAAGTCTACATCTAACCTAATCTTTAACGTCTTTTGGGATAGTTTCCTACGACGTTAAAACTCTCTTCTTCTTGTGTGTGTGTGTGTGTGTGTGTGTGTGGGTAAACCTAAATAAAGCTAAGTCTAATCTAATATAACATAAATCTAAATCTAACGTAAATTATGTTATATTAAAAACAAAGAACTAAACTAACAGGGATTATAAGAACCTTAAAACTGATTTAACACATAATTTTTCACATAACTCGGCAAGAGTTGGCATTCTCATCACTAAAGATGTGAGAGTTAACTTCCGGCGGTGACGCTGCCTCATCTCCATCCACATCTGACGACAGCAATTGGCCCTTTAGACCGTTCTTGCTCTTGCTACTAACTTTGAAGTTGTTGTTGAATGACTAGAGGTTGTCTAGATGGTCATTGTGTCGGGGATGTAGTGACTCTTGCCGCCCTGAAGATCCATCTTCTTCCCTATCTTTTGAAGACATTTCACCAGTACTTTTGGATCGACGGAGCCCACCATGAGTGAAGGCAGCAATACCCTATATTCCATTGAGGGCTTTCTTCACCCGCTTCATGCAGGCATCACAGTCTATGGAGACCTAAATCTAATCTAATATAACGTAAATCTAAATCTAGCGTAAATAAACGTAAATCTAGTTAAAAATAAACCTAAATCTAATTTAATGTAAGTTTACATATAACCTAATCTTTAACGTCTTTTAAGATAGTTTCCTACGACGTTATAACTCTCTTCTTCTTGTGTGTGTGCGCGTGTGTGGATGTGTGTGCCAATAAAAAGAGATAAATGGTATAACCTTTCTATCACCCATGCCAAGTATGATAGATTGATTATGCCATTTCCCTCTTGAATAATAGGTCTTGAGTTCAACTCCTCGTCGGCTAGATCTTTAGGTCTTTTAATTTTAATTAGTTTCCTACGACGTTAAATTAGTTTCTCTCTCTTTCTCTCTCAATGTGTGTGCGTTTTTTTGGATCGTATGCATGTTTTCTCTCTCTTTTCCTCTCTCAATGCGTGCGTTTTTTGTTTATGCATGCTCTCTCTCTCTTTTCCTCTCTCAATGTGTGTGTGCATTCTTTGTTTATGTATGTGTGTGTGCGTTTTTGTTTTTGTTTGTACTCTCTCTCTCTCTCTCTCTCTCTCTCAAAAACACTATGTGTGTGTGTGTGTATGTGTGTGTGTGAGAGAGAGAGAGAGGGAGAGAGAAAGAGGGGAAGGGAACATGAGAATGAGGAGAGGGAAGGAGCATACCTGGCTCTCCTTCCTCTCCTCGTGTGTGTGTGTGTGTGGAGAAGAAAGAGAGAGAGAGAGAGAGAGAGAGAGAGAGGGAGAGCGTTACCTGCTCCTTGCTTGAGGGCACCGAAAAACTCAGATCTGAGATCTGAGTTTTTGGGCGCGCTCGGTTATTTTTTTAGCCCAACCGGCGTCGCTATGAGCGTCGCAAATTTCTTTGTAAATTTGCGACGCTCATAGCGACGCCGGGATTTTTTTTTTTGAGCGTCGCTGTGTGAGCGTCGCTAATATGAATAGCCTCTTGTAGTGGATATAGAGAATCAAGCCAAGGATGGCATTATCCCTTGTCAAAAACAATCAACCCAGCAAGTAGGTATGATCCTACTAGCAACACATCAATACCTTAGAGAATGATGGCGAGGATGGTCGCCATGGAGCATGAGAGAAGACTCCTTATTTAGGTTTTAGGGCTAGTAATGTAGCATACTAGAGGGAGAGAGAGAGAGAGGGAGAGAGAGTAGAGCTCCATCCATAGCTCCTCGTTGTGAGCAATGTCGTCATAGCTTCGTTGCTTGGTGAAGTGGGTGAAGTGTTGGTTTTGAGTGAGAGAAGGCCTCCTTATATAGGTTTCTGAGAGGGTTTAGGATTAGGGATAAACATGCTTAAATCCGCTGATTGGGGTTACTTTTTGCTTAGGGTGGTCAACAGATTGAGGTCACCTGATATGTCACCATCAAGATATTCTCTAGAGTGATGTGAGAGGGGAGGGTAAATGCTGATTTTTCTGATTGTGACACATGGGGATAAGGCCTTGACCAACATTTAAGAGCAGGTAAGGTGGCTGTTGAAACTGGAGGTTCTGCACATGTCAGGGGGGGACCTGCGGGGGGGAGGTGGCAGCTGGGTCCTCCTGAATATCAAATTCTCAAAAAATCCTCAACCATGGCTTCTTTTGACATGTGTTCTTTGAAAAAATCAGCATGTCTCTTTTCAATACAAAAGTCTTTATCCCTGTTGACTCACCTTTACCATAAGATTTTCCCCTTTTCTCCTCCTGTAACTGCATTGTTGATGCCCAATCACTGCTTCTAGTAACAGTGAACTGTTACCTACCAAATACTTATGGTGCTGTAAAAAATATTTACCATGGGTAAAAAAAGTTATTGTAGGTAAAAAGTGATTTGTATTTACCATGTAGGTGAAAAATATTTACTGTGGTAAAAAATATTTACTGTCAGTAAAAAAGTGAAAACGGAGTATGATGTCCTGTGAGTCCACACGAACATCCTCGTGTAAATTTCACTAGAAATTCACACCTATAATGGGCTATTCTGTAAGATATAGGTTGTAGGCATGCATAAGAGCTCGTTCCCACGTATCTTCTGTCCATGGCACTTTTTACTCTTTGGTGCTTGTGAAGTAGATTTTTCTTCTCTTTCGAGATCCCTTGGACTAGAGTATCCTCATCTTTCCAACAACTGACTGTGCCTTTATTGCATCTTCAAAAGGGGTCCTAAAAACCATGCATCAGGATCCAAATCCAAGCTTGAGCATGATGGCAGGAATGAAATCCCATGCTACTGTATCAACGGCTCTAGCATAGTCATGTTGAAGCAGGACAATATTTTAATTTGTTTTAAGTGCAAGATCAGTCCCCAATTGAGCAGCCATTATATTGTCCAATATAGACCTGCCCCCAATAAACCCTGATTGGTTAGTATGTATATGCTTCCTCAATAAAGGTGACAGTCTGATAGCCACTACTTTAGCCAGAACCTTATACAAAAGGCCCATCATGGTGATGGGACTCCAATGAGACAGTGTTGTACAAAATTTTTGTTTGGGTATGAGCTTGATCATTCATTCCTTTAGAGTAGGATGCAGAAACTGTGATGCCTATATGGCATTGATTGCATGTTTGACCATATATTTGAGGTGAGGCCAGAAGCACATTAGAAATTCTTTAGAAAGACCACAAGCCCCAGGGGTCTTGCCATTTCCCAATTTGGTCACTGCATAGTATAACTCCCCCTCATCAAAACATCCCTCAAGCCTATGGGCATCATAGCTAGACACACAAGAATCCACAATTGACAACATAACATCCAGGGCTTTTTGCCTTTCATCAGATACTTCCACTGGTTTATTCAAAATAGCATTGAAGTGATCCACACAAGTTTGCATAAGGTTCTGGCTATCAGTGATTTCAGTACCATCCTCAGTGATGATCTTGGTGATGGCCTCTCTATTATGCTTAGATTTCAGTTTCTGAAAGAACCCCTTGGAAGTGTCAGTTACATCTGCCAATTCTCTAATTCTACATTTGAATCTACATTTTGCAACTTCAGCTTCTTCTCAAGTGAGGAGAGCCCCTATGATGTCATCTATTCTTTTGCATATGTCAGTAGGTCAGCTGTCCCTGGTGAACCAATTTTAGCAGTGGTTTCAGGTTTCCCTGCAGGTCTATTAATTGTTGCCTTTTCATTATAGCAGCAAGTTTACCATTTTCTTTGATACAATGTTGCATTTAAACAGAATGAAAACCAAGCATCAACAGGGTCATTATTGCAATCAGTAGCTTTCTCAATACATTTTAAAACATCCTCTTGAAAACCTTGATTATTTAGCAACAGATTGTTAACCACCATCAGAGGTCTACATTTTCTAGTTTTGATAGAGTTTATAGTAGCATCAAATAGTTGCATAAACAGGAAAAAATGATCTGAAATGAAAAATTCAATATTCACTTGCATTTTACAGTTTGCAGGTAGCGAGTTGTCCCCAATAAAATACAATCTATCCAGTCTAGACCAAGAAGACATGTAAGATCTAGAATGAAATGTGTACCCTGCATTGTTATGACTACTGAGCCAAGCATCACAGAAATGATGGTGAGAATCCAAAACATCCCAAACAACAGCTTCATCTTTACCTATGACAGAACTAGTAGACGTGGTGTCTGCTAAAGTAGGGACCATATTGAAGTCCTCCTTTTGTACTCTGTCTTCGAACACCCATTAGATTTTTCTTGCAGTGGGGCAGCTACACCAAGGAAAGACCTCAGCACTTGACAAAAGGAAGGATTACAGATCTGGAGGTCAAGGTTCAAGAGCTCATCAAGGGGCATGAAAACTAAAGGAGCACTTGCACAAACTTGAAGATAGGAAGGAATTGGAGAGCTAGGCTATACATGCTAAAGTAGAAAAAAGCAAGGTTTCCCTCATTGACACTGCCATGATGATTGAGAAAGGAGCCCATGATGAAGCACATAAGAAGATTAACATGAGATACAAGCAACCATACAAGAATGCGGACTTCAAGAGTCTTTTGGGCTCAAAGTTAGGATTGGGGGGCTTGACCCACCATGGTGCATCGATGAGGAGAGTTTACAAGAAGAAATTATCAAGCTTAACGACATTCTTCAACCAATCAACATCAAGCCCAAAATTGTGTCCTAGATCAACGACACACAAAAGTATGTGCCACCCAAGAATGTCCCTCACTTTCAAGGATAAAGAAGAAAGGACAAATTTGCTACACCAATCTAAACTCTTGAAGAGAATAAAGCTTTGGATTGCCGAGGAATCGACCATCGCTCAACTCAAGATCAAAGCAAGCAAACTCAATAAGATGCACGAAGCTCACAAGCAAAGAAATGGGCAGTCTATCGAGGTGGGAAAGCCATCATCCAAGAATTAGATATCCCAAATGAGCCCTCTCCGCACTTAATCCCCTTAGATTTTCTTTTCTTTTTGTTTACCTTCGTGATGAACTCTTAGTCCTAAATTGATATGTATTTGATGCATTCACCTACAAGAAGCCATTGTATTGTTTTGTTTTTGATCCCATGGGTCATATCTAACCTCCATGGATGATAATTCAATCTCTCTCTCTCTCTCTCTCTCTCTCTCTCTCTCTCACCAAGTTAAGGGAATATATGTGCATGGGAGATGGCTGACGAGCAGATGGAAAATGGGCAGAATTGACAAAAATTGACCATTTTTATTCATGAAAATATGAAATAATGAGAAAAAGGCCAAATATTTTTGGAAAAAAAGAAAACTAAAGCTCCCTCATCATCCGCAGATTCTGGTAGTAGCTGATAGAAAACTTGTGACCCTATCCTATGTGTTAAAGGATCTTCCTTAGGAGTAATCATCGATTGATTTCTTGCCAATTTTTCCAACTCTTGCAAATTAGCACTTGAAGTAGTCTGTGGTTTGCAGACTAAAATTTTCATAATCAAAACTAAAATACTTTCCTTCAACGAGCTTAATTTTGAAAATTTATTATAATTTAATGCTCATGCCTCAAATAGGAATTCCAATTAGCTAAGGTCAGTTTGATGAGGTTTTTCTAGGTTTTGAATTCCTTTAGGTGGTCCTAGTGGAGTCACATTCCCCTATTAAGTTTCAATGGGTTTAGTTAAGTTTCATATTTGTAGGATCTTTGGAGTTTAGTTACACCTTTTGGGATGCAACATAGTTAACATGTACCTTTACCCTTCTAGCATGGGACATCAAAAAGAAGTATGAGAGGTTGGTGAAACTTGCCTTTTAACATTATGATGGCCAATTCTAATTGAGTATTGTGTGTTGATGGCGGTAGGTATCAATTTCACTCTTGATGTGTGGGCTTTGGAGATGGTCTCTAGGAAGCTTCTTCTTATTGATTCCCTACTATTGGACTTTCCAACAATCAATTCCCTGCTATTACAGAAATATCTTATTTTTCCTTGCTATTAGGGAACTTATCTTATTTTTCTATTTTGTGAGGGGGTTTCTAGACTCCCCCTATTTTAAGTTGATGAGTACTATGGTAAAATATGGCTTAGTGTTTATACTTGCTTATGGATACTCGATGGTACATCAGGTGCTCGGGTGGTGCACTATGTAATCATGTTAATGTATAACGTGAGTTCAAAAGGAGGGGTTTTGAAATGCAAAACATTTAGGCAATTTAACATAGATACATGAAAATAAGTGGTTTTTATATTCAATTTTGGAAAAAAATCCTAAAATAAGAGGTCATTTTATTCATTCAAACATGTTTTTTGAGGGGTATTTTAATACCCCACGAACGCACGTTATATAGGGGGGTATTCAATGGTAAAACCCGTAATATCTGGTGGGTTCTTAAGGATTGCAGGTATCCTTGGCTCACATGTGGCATTGGGTAATGTAGGCTGGATGAGAAATCGAGGATCAGAATAGGATGCCAACAAGACACATCCTTTGATAAAGCAAGGCACAAACACAGCTAAGCAAAGGAAACTTGGCATCAACGTGGGCTTTAACAGACCATCTAAATGTCAAGTAGATGACGATGTTACTATTGCGACAAATCTGAACAAAAAAGGGTGATTAGGACATGATCCATAAAGATTGTTTTCACTCTATTTGTGGATGTTTTGTCAAATTAAGTTTAGCATTACAGCCTATGAAGTGCAATTGAGCAATATAGAAAATCAAACAGCCTTTTAATTTGAAATGTCAAAGTTCAAAATTGCAACTCTAAGCAACCAACAGGTATTATGATCAAAATCAAATGATACTACTAGCTACAAGTTCTCTGATCATTGATCTCATGCTTTGATTTGGGACGTTCATGTTGCCATGAATATACTCTGTTTTTTGTTATGCTACTGCATGCAAGTGCAAGATTCATGTATGATGTGTGTCGCCTCTGATGAAACACACCCACTTTTACACTTTATTCAATACTTAAATCTTCAAAGACTACCATATTTGATCCCTCGTTAGAAATGCCCTCATGCAATCATTGAAACTTCACCCCCCCACATTGTGCCATTTGTGTTGATTTATATAACTAGATTCTACTTCTTTTTGTCGATAATAATACCATGGTCCCATTTGAAAGGTCGGCTAGATGGATGATGACCGACAAGAATATTATGAATCTAAGTGTGTAGCTAACAAAGTAAAGAAACTTAGTGTTGTGCAATGCCTTGGATGGCTTGTAGGCCAATTGTGGTGTAGAATGAAAAAAAGTACTCGAGGAGGTTCATCTCTAGAAGCAATCCCTTGAAACACACTAGTTGCACAATGTGCCCAACAAGGGTACCCCCAACAACCTATGGGATGCTTTCAATGGATGAAAATCAAGGGCAGAATGACATACTTAGATACGGGATTTTGGAAAGAAACCTAGTATTTGGAAATTCCTTGGACGACTTGTGTACCCAATTTGGTGTACATTAGAAAGCCCAAATAAGTGCTTGAGGAGTTTTATTTTTGGAATGCAGTCTCTTGACACTCACTGATTAATTGCAAGATATGCCCAACAAGGGTACGAGCAGGAAGTTAAGGGCTAATTTCAATGGATCCAAATTGAGGGGTGCATTAAGCAAGATTCTAATATGGGCATATGATGTAGTTACTTAGGGATAGTTGAAAAGAAACCTGTTTCTGAGCTATTTCTTGAACGAATTTATGTCAAATGTGGTGTACATCAAAAATCACGAAAATTTCTTAAGGACATTTGTCTTTGGGATAACATATATTGTTACACACTGATTGCAAGATATTCCATATATTGATACACACTCATTGCAAGATATGACCAACAAAGTTACGACTAGGAAGCTATGGGATGCTTTCAATGGATTCAAAGAGATGCAACAATCACCTATGCTAGCATCTTGAAGGCATGTTCAACTACACAAGATGCTGATTTAGGCACAAGAATTTAGGATGTTGTTAGTGAGGGGTTACTGGTATATACATATCATATTGTTACTTGGAGATCTAGCCTGGTTTAAGGTTTCTTGAGTTGATTTTCTAAGTTACTTTGAGACTATGGTAGATCTGTTGTTTGGTATTCTTTAGAATATGATGTTCAATCAAAACTAATTAGAGATGGCACTTTTTTAAAGCTACATTTTAGTTTAATAAGATATGTGCATGAGCATACACTCCCACAAGAAAATACATGCATGCATATTACATTTGATTGTTTGGTGATTGAAGGAATGTAGAATCTATTCTAGATTTTTCTCATGCCACACTAATATTTGAAGATATCATTGATTTGACATGAGCTTTAAAAAGCTCAAAAATAATTTTTCTGCTGCAAAAGCTAAAAAATGAAATCTTGCAAATATAAAATCCCCGTATATGGAAAAGCCCGGTGGGACTACCGATTTGGGTGGTTTGCAAGTTAATACGAAGGTCACGTGAACATTTAACGTGGTCACATGTTTTAAAAATTAATCACTCATGTTATTAACATGTTCACATGTTTGTGAACATGTGAACATGTTTGTGATCACGTTGTTTTAAAAATTGATCACTCATGTTATTAACATGTTCACATGTTTGTGATCACGTTGATGAAGTACTTGCTCAAGTGTGTGTAAAATACCAAAATCTAATCTATTTTCTTGCAAGTTTCATATGATGAGTAAAAAATTTCAAATGCATTCAAACTCACGACATGAATAGGACAATCTATAATAGGCCTCCCTATCATAATAGAAACTCATTTCAATGAAAAAATTACATCTGATTTGGATAATCTAATTCTAGTAGAGTAAACCTCTCAAAAAACCCCGTCTAGCTCACTAAACCACTACGCCAATTTCAAGTGTAGTGCTTTATAATCACATGATCGTGTGAATTTTTTTGTGATCACCATGTGTTATTATCATAATGAATCACATTTAAGATGATGAATGGTGACTTGATAACCCACCAAAATCCAGCCAAGCTATTATTTTCCCGTGGCATGCCCACTTAGATATGGAAAAAATGCTCCAATGGGCATGCCAGAAGATGGAAAAGCCCAGTGGGACCACTGGTTTGGGTGGTTTTTTCTGTTGAGCTTATATGTGAAGCTACTCAATATATGGCTTCTCTATATATGGCACCCAGGTCCCCTCTATATATACATCATCTCATGTGTGTATTCTACACACTTTGGGGTTCTACTTCTGTGTTCTCACCTTCTCTCTCAACATGGTATCAGAGCAGTACGTTTTTGTTTTCGATTTTTTTCCTGATCAAAATCGATTTTGCAGAAATTAGCCGCTAGAGAGATCAGAATCGATGTGGTCTACAACTTTGCAGTAGGAAGTTTCTTCAAATTCTGCACCGATTTTGAGTTATCGTTCGCGGACTGCGTACATACCTGAAAAACAGCTTCCGCGTTTTGTTTTTGATTTTTCTGCTAATTGCAAACGATTTTGCAGAAACTACCTGTTTATAAGAGCGGAATCGATGTGGTCTACAACTTTGCAGAAGGAAGTTTTTTCAAATTCTGCACCGATTTTGGGTTATCGTTCACGGACTGCGTACATACCTGAAAAGCAACTTCTGCTTTTTGTTTTTGATTTTTCTGCTAATTGGAAACGATTTTGCAGAAACTACGCCTTGGAGGAGATCGGAATCGATGTGGTCTACAACTTTGCAGAAGAAAGTGTTTTCAAATTCTGCACTGATTTTGAGTTATCGTTCGCGGACTGCGTACATACCTGAAAAGCAATTTTTTCTTTTTGATTTTGATTTTTGTGCTTATTGAAAATGATTTTGCAGAAACTACCCACGAAAAAGACCGGAATCGATGTGGTCTACAACTTTACAGATGGAAGTTTTTTCAAATTCTGCACCGATTTTGAGTTATCGTTCGCGGACTGCGTACATACCTGAAAAGCAACTTCCGCTTTTTGTTTTTGATTTTTCTACTAATTGAAAACGATTTTGCAGAAACTACCCCTTGGAGGAGATCGGAATCGATGTGGTCTACAACTTTGCAGAAGAAAGTGTTTTCAAATTCTGCACTGATTTTGAGTTATCGTTCGCGGACTGCGTACATACCTGAAAAGCAATTTTTGCTTTTTGATTTTGATTTTTGTGCTTATTGAAAATGATTTTGCAGAAACTACCCACGAAAAAGACCGGAATCGATGTGTTCTACAACTTTGCAGAAGAAACTACCCGCAATGGGGATTGGAATCGATGTGGTCTATAACTTTGCAGAAGAAAGTTTCTCCAAATTCTGCACCAATTTTGGGTTATCGTCTCAGACTGCGAATATGTTTGAAAATCAAAATTTTACTTTTTGCTTTTGATTTTTCTCATAATTGAAAACTTCTCAATTATATTTTTCTTCATCAATCATATATTTGTTACTGACGTAACTTTGCTGCAGAAGCCAGTTACACATCGTTCCGATTCAGTTGAGCCGTTGATGATCGTCCAAATTCTATCGAGCTACTGTTGGTACATGATCTTTTGTTATATGATATACTCGTTCATTGATTCTCGTATAATTATTCTTTTAGAGATATAGTTTACGTCGTTTTATTGATAATTTCTCATTGATACCATAGTGATTTTGATGGTACCATGATAATGTTTTGTTATTACTTTGGTCATGGTGATTTTCGTTGATACCATGATGATATGTCATTCATACCATGGTTATTCTCGGTGGTGCCATGATGATATTTCGTTGATACCATGGTTATTCTCGGTGATTCCATGATGATATTTCGTTGATTCCATGGTGATTTTTATTGATACCATGATGATGTTTTGTTGATACCATGGTTATTCTCGGTGATACCATGATGTTGTTTCGTTGATACCATGGTTATTCTCGGTGATGCCATGATGATATTTCGTTGATACCATGGTTATTCTCGGTGATGCCATGATGTTGTTTCGTTGATACAATGATTATTCTCGGTGATATCATGATGCTTTTCGTTGATACCATGATCATTTATTCATTTTTATTGACATAATGATGATATTTTGCTAATACTTTGATGGTATTCATTGATGACTACATTGATAAATGTTGTTTTATGTAGTATATACACATATCATTTGTATCACGTAATCACACATTTTGTACTTTTATGTTTATACTTTATGTACCATATGTTGTCGTGCGTATATATGTCGTCAAAAGAGTGGCGTCGCGAACCATCTCTTATGGCATTGTGAATGTAATTATTTCATTAACGATGCTAATAATTTTCATGACATGTTTTTTTTTGGAGTCTATGATCTATGTAGGATTGATCAAAGAATTGATTTTATGAAGACAAACTTGGTGACAATAAAAGATTTATGAAGATATGTTTGGTGATGCCATATTGATGACAACATGAAGACATGTTTGGTGATGCGATATTGATGACAAGCTACACAGCAGATTCACGGAGACACTTTTGATTACAAGCTAATCGATAGCTTTTACACCTCTTTATTGAACCTTTGTATTCATTATTGTATTTGATAGGAGTAATGTAACTCCTCATAAAACATTCATTGTAAAAGGAGTGATGTAGCTCCTCGTAAACATTTGTATATTCAATGATTTTTATAATATAACGGTGGGTGTATATAGAGCTGTGGGTTTTTCCCTTGATCCCCCAAGGGTTTTTTCATCCACAGTTAGGGACCCTTATTTGAGCGGGGGTGTTGAGCTTATATGTGAAGCTACTCAATATATGGCTTCTCTATATATGGCACCCAGGTCCCCTCTATATATACATCATCTCATGTGTGTATTCTACACACTTTGGGGTTCTACTTCTGTGTTCTCACCTTCTCTCTCAACATTTTCAGGTTAATAGGAAGGTCATGTGAACATTTAATGTGATCACATGTTTTGAAAAGTGATTACTTCAGTGTTATATTAAATGTTCATGTCTTACTTGAAAAGACGGCCAAGCGTTGGTGGAGAGACCATTGTACTCAAAATAATGTAAACCCTAATGTAGCAACTTGGAATCACTCGAATGAGATCCCTACTCAAGTGTGTCAAATATCAAAATCTAATCTATTTTCCTACAAGTTTAATATGATGGTTTATGATAGCTAACAAAATTGTAAATTCACTCAAATGCACGACATGAATAGGACAATATATAGAAGGCATCTATATTCTAATAGCAACTAAGTTTCAATGCCTAGCAAAATGATGCATGATTTGGATAGCCTAATTTTAGTTGTTCAATTTGGGTACTTGATGCACTCTATAACATCCTCTAAGTGAGCTCTATCTACTCCTATGTTCAGAACTTGGTTTAGATGTGTTAATCATGTGTTAAGAGAAAAATAAGAGTGTGGATAGCCACACTCAAAGTTACACAATACCCCAAGAAAACACATAGCTACACTCAAAGTTGCAATGCTACTCCATACAAGAGAGATACAAATGGAGGAACCAAGAGAGGAAACGTAGACAACAACAACATCCGTACACCCACTTTGTATTATCCAAAACTTTGGTTGTTTTTTGCAAAAATTGTCTTTATACCTTAGCCAAGGTTTAAAAATAATGGTTTTTAATCAAACTCTGGACAAAGTGGGGTTGGAGATCTAATTTGAGCAATATACTTACAATATCGAAGATCATGGCCCCAATTACCAACTATATAGACTAAAACAAGAACTTGACTAGATTCTCATTCATAAATGAGGATGAAACTACAAATTTTGAGCTCAATATGATGGGAAGTAGTAGCTCTATTACCCTATCCTATTTGTTGAAGGATCTTTCTTAGGAGAAATCATTCGTTGATTGCTTGCGAATTTTTCCAACTTGCAAATTAGCACTTGAAGTAGTCTGTGGTTTGCCTACTAGAATTTTCATAATAAAAACTAAAATACTTTTCTTCTACGTGCTAAAATTTTCAAATTTATTATAATTTAGTGCTCATGCCTCAAATAGGAATGCCAATTAGCTAAGGTCAACTTGATGAGGTTTTTTTAGGTTTTGAATTTCTTTAGGTGGTCCTGGTGGAGTCACATTCCCCTGTTAAGTTTCAACGGGTTTGGTTCTTGAGTTGGAGTATATTTCCAATTATGCATAGTTTTACACATTGGAGACTCTCATAATTAGTAGCTCCAAATGCATCCAACTTTGGTAAGTAGATTCTAAATGTCATGTAATAAGACTACGTAACTCCAAAAATCACAAATGTACTTCCCCGATGAAAATTCAAAATAGTCGCACTTGATTTAGGTTTCACAAAACATTGATTTTTTCCCCTTTTGAAGTTGTTTAGGGTTGGTACACACAATTAGGGGTTTGATTTTTGGATGCCAATTCCAAAACCTCATTGAATCCAAATTATTTAAGTTCAAATTTCATTTGACCAATTTGGGCTCCATCCCATGATGTAGTGGTCTATATGACTCGTATATTCACCTCTTAGACATGTAAGTTACCACGTGAGTTCAAGTAAATGGGTTTTTTAATTGATTTTAGAGTAAAACCCGTAATTTTGAAGAAAAAGCGACCAATTTATTACCTTAATCATGTAATCATTTTATTACCTCAATCATTTTATTACCTTAGTCATGTAAGTAAATGGTTTTTTTTATAACCCTTGAATGAATGCTATATGAATAGTTTCTTAAAGGTGTACCCCCGAGCTGGTAGTCTTTGTCTACATAATGCATAAAATCATGTTGTATGGTTAGAAGTGGAAACTGGGTCTGAGATGATTGAGCTAAAAAATAGACACGTCTATTCTCTAGGTGGCCTTCTCAGTGTCAAATTTCCACTCTTAGCACTTGCACATGTTTGACGCTTTTGATGACTTTGTTGACACCTTCGATTTGGGTGCAAAATACTCGAGGCCGCTTCTAGGCACCCCCTTTACCTCCATTTGTTTGGATTGCACAGGGGTTTGCTTTGATTTGCTAGCTCATTAGGTGGAGGGGTCTAAGCTTCAAATGTAGGTTCTTACACCGTGTTCTTCAAGGTCTTGTGGCTTGGTAAACCGCGGGCATAGGTGATTTCATAGTGTGGCCTGTGCAAAGAAGGAAGAGAAGGGTTGATGTCTACAAAGTATCTCGAGTGCGTACAGGGTGGGAATGCAAAAACACAACATGAAAGAATGACACACATGGAGAGAATCTCGAATAGAGATTAGGGTTTACCTTTCAAGTTCAGCAGAGCTCCTCGAGGAAGAAACTAGTCCTAGCATGAAGGAAGTTTAAAGTAGAGCTGCTCATCAAGTGCACCCATGTAAGTCTTGAGTGGGAATGGGGATGCGAAAAACAAGACATGCAAGAAGGACACCATATCCCATCGTTACGTGTAGTAAGTGACCCACCCTTCCATACAATGAGTGGTTTACAATATAGTATTCAAACTAGTGGACCATTAAACTTTTAAAATTATCCTTTTCTTTTTAATAAATCCTATTTTATCTTCTAAAGAAGTCGCTACAGGTACCCCCTAAAAGTGGAATAGTGGTACCACAAATACATGCTTTCACCCTAGTGTAAGAGCAAAATTTCAAAACTCCTAGAGTGGATATGCGCGTTAGTGAGAAATGCTCATGCAAGAGAGTTTAAATGACAAATAAAATCTTCTTAAGATGTGATTTTGGCATACCTCTTCTACCGTGGAGATGACTACTCACGTAGCTAGGAGAGGCTTAAAGATTCAGATTTTCCAAATGACATGAGAGAAGGGTTGGAATGACCTTATTTGGAATGGGAATCCTCTTTCTTGAAGAACTTCCTTTAATTATGCTTAATTATCCTTCAAAACTCAACTTCCTCTTGAGAAAATTAGACATTAACGTAATTGCATTACTAAACAAAACCTTACACACATACTTTTTTTAGATGCTATTTTCTTATTTAACTTGAATGCATAATCAAGAAAAAATTGTGAACCTTTCATGAGAGAATTTTATTTTGGAGAAACTCTAATGCCTCTTTCCAAGAATAAAGTTACCTCCAAAAATTCCAATGCCTAATTGCATTTGATTTATGGAATTTACCTGCAGTAAGTAATTTAGGTAAAAGAAAAAGAGTAACTTGAAAATCAATAAGAAATTGTTGCGGAGATTTAGGGGTAAGTTTAGATATGATTCAGCAATCATCATGCATACTACCTAGGTAAGTATGACTCTCCCATCACCTATGGTTAAACAAAGGGTTTTCTACTCTCTCTACGCCATATTAGTCTAGTAATCTAAAGAAACTTGAAATAACATCGGCGTTATATAAGTGGTTAGCTATGTTGCTATTTGACAATCAGGAAAAATTTAATAGGCTTTTGTTTAAAGTAAGAGGAAATCTTGCCTAGGGAACATGAAAGCTTAATTATGAAGTAAAAGTGTCCCAATTGTTAAGGTGTGAAATAACATGAAGATGATGAGAAAAACTTACCTTGCTGTTTGTATGGTAGAGTCTTCTTCTCACTTTAGAAATCATTAGAGAAGCTTGGCAGTGTAGTCTTCTCTCTTCCTCTTTGCTTCTCTAGAAGACCACCAATGGCACTAATTGAAATGTGAGGATAATGAAGATTCAGCTATGGAAAGCTTGAAGGCTAGGAGAGAGGAGAGAGAGTGTGTGTAATGATAAGTTTGATTACGGTTTTGGCCATGAATTCTCTTGGAGAGAGAGGTGTGTGTAGGTGGGTGCGTGTGAAAGAGGATTAGCTTTGACTTTCAAAAGCTTCTTCTACCACTTACTCTCAAGGTTGCTCTTCCAAAACTGAGAAGAGAAGATCTGAACGAGTAGGCAAGCCCTCTTTTTATGATTAATTTGATAAAGGCCTTAACTTATCTTGATAAGTTATTTCTACATATCTTGATAGCTTTTCTTCCTTTTCAAAACATCTTCAACAAGTTACTTACTCACCTTATCCTTATCCTTATCTTCTCTTTCTTTTTTTACTTTTGCTAATTTTCTTGAGAAGAAAAAGCTCATTTCTCATGCATTGGTTATGCTTCTATCCCCATGGCGTAAATTGGAAGTGACTCGTGCGTAAACTTTGGAGCTTGGTTTGCCAAAATTAACTCGAGTATTTTTTTTTATTATTATCTTTTTTTTCCGTTTGAGTAAGTGTCTTAGATGTGTTAGTAATGCGTAAGGGCTAGGAGGAGGCCCTTAAACAAACCATGCACACACTGGGCAAATAATCTAAAAATAACATCTTCAAGTTACTGAACAAATTTGGTATGAAAACCTTGCAAGTCTTGTACATTCTAAGGTTTTTGGACCAAAAAAGTTTCCACTGGACAGAGCTAGCATAATCAAGAAACTCCAAGGAGTTTGACCGAGAGATCCAAAAATCATGGCAAAGAGTCAACATTTCATGGAAAGTCAAAAACCGCTATGCTAAACACAAAACTCTTGACTTAATTAATCAATGAAAAGTACAAGTGGGACAAAATAGGATTCCACTAAACATAACTAAAGTAAACATCTCTCCAAGTTTTAGGTTTAGATGTGAAGGGACAAGGATTGTGATTCATGTACCTCATATCAAAAAGTTATAAATAAGTATGAATATTGAAGCATATGAATTTACTAAAATCAAGACCAACCTTTGAATCAAAACATTATTAAAATTCTTTGCAAAACCAAGAATCTTGGAGAATATCTTAAAAATTGGGAGATACATAAGGAAGTAGACTTTTGGTATCGATAAATTGGTAAAATATCAACCATAAATTGGGAAAATAGACTTCAAGCAGAATAACCTAGCTACTACCAAAGTCTGAAGCCCAAATATAGTAGAACATGAATCATTATTTATATACCCTAGACAAATGAGTAAATTTGAACATAGATGACTCCAACATTGCCCACACATATAGGGTAGTCAAATGAAAAAATATCAACTAGAAATCTTGCTAAAGGTGAATCATATCTAATGATTGTCTTAGACAGAGGGCAAGGTTGATCCCATAGGTAGCCTTAGTTAGTAGAAGGCCATACAAGTTTTCAAGATTGAATTCGGATTCATGAAAGTGTGTCATCCACTTACAACAAGGCTTTAAAGATTGGAATTTAAAATTTTGTAGATCTGGTCAAAAATTGTTGTAACTAAATTGTGAACTTCAGCATCCTTGAGTGTCGAGAGCCAAGGCTCTTGGATGATTTGTAGCCAAAGAAAGGAAGAAATCAAATTTTAAAAATGAGGTAATAGGTTTTGATTTTGCTTTGAATTTGTATTGCAAATCAAAATTCATAGTTCTAAGGTTAGGAAGATTTTATCATTCTAGAAACTCAATCCAAGAAAATAGGGTTAGCATTGTATCCATCGAGAGGAGAGTCTAAAGCATGAAGAGACGTAGTAGCTAGAGACTATCTTGTAAGGAAGTCTATCAGACACATTGCTTGACACAATGCACCAAATCTTGTCAAAAATGTCATGCCATGCAAGGCTTTCAGACTAAATGCGAGGTCATTTGAACCTCTAGTGTTAAGTCTAAGATGAAGCTCATCTAGTTGCAACCCAACAATCCAGGGTCTAAGTTCTATCAGGATCCAATGGAATGTTACTGTGTCAAATAAATGATAGACCTAGGCAATTCAGGGACTTAGTGCATGTGGACTACAATGGGAATAGATACTTTGATGGTGATGGAATGGAAAACGGAGTTTTTTTTTACTCCTAAACTTTTGAAAAGTGGGGCATCAAAGGAACCAAGGAAAAGGTTGATGGAGAGACCTCTTTACTCCATAAGTCAAATGCTAGGTTTATTAAGACAGAAAACTCTATGAGATTTCAAAATAATTACACCTATATGGGCTTTAATAGGTTCATGAATGGGGAGCAAAAACGATTCTATAGGTGCATTAAGCCCAATCCCAAAGAATTGTTGGACTATAAGAACATTTATGCTTTCCCCTATTCAAATATCCAAGGAAAACATATATTTTTATCATATAATTGTGTTGTCCAAAGTACAAAATGGTAGAACAAAGAGAGCTGGAAAAATATACCTTTATGAATGCTCCAATCTCTTTTGCAAGGAATAAAGCCACCAAGTAGACTAGGGTCTAGCTCACAATGGTTAGGGAGCCAAACCATGAGAGAAATAGGGATTAATGAACCAAAAGAGCATACATATGTTTTAGAGACTCAACCCACGTGGTCAATGGGATCAAAGACTCCCAAGACGGCTATCCATGGGGTCAAAACACAAATCACCTACAGTATGCAAGATTATATACATCTCCAATGGGGCTCGAGGGCCACAATTTGGGAGTAGGGATTAAGACTATGCAATAGGAATAACTCCACCAAGATTTCATCCTAGAACACAAGAACACGGAGAGAATCATTAATGAGAGATTTGAGAATCATCAGATTGATGGAAAAAATGAGGTTTGACCAATATTTCATCCCAGAACACATAAAATAGGGAGAGAATCATTAATGAGAGATCCAAGAATGGTCAGTGGTTGAACCTCAAAAAGTGAGGCCATCACAAGTTGCCAAGTGCGTAAGGAGACAAATGGTGGGTCAAGAGATCCCCATGCCCATGTATCTCTTTTCAAACAAGTTCTAAAGGTGGAACAAGTGCATGACTTCCATACCTAGTATGAAGCTTTTAGATTGACATTGGAAGCAACTAGTTTGACATGGTTTCAACCTTTGAATACAGATGAATTTCCTATGATAGAAAGTCTATTGATTGAATTTTTTGAAGAGTTTTCAAAAAAATGGATAAAGCACAACATCATTTTTCAGATATATTCTTTTAAACAAGGAGACAACAAGAAAGAGAAGGTTGCTTCTTTGTAGTGCAAGCTCAAAGAGAAGTCCCACAACAAGACAGACTAGCAACATTGTTCATAGAGAGTCTAAACAATGAAACACTTGAAAAAGATCTTCATTTCAAGGGATTCTCTTCTCTGCAAGGAGTAAATAAGGAGGCCTTGTATTTTGTGGACAAGTGTATGGCCTATGTTGAAGTTACTAAGGAAACTAATATCTTGACCATTGAAATGACCTCTACTAGAAATGAAATGATCTTCAACAAAAAAAAGTACCACACAGAGGATGCCTACTATCATGGACAAAATAATTGAAGAGGCAATGAGAAGGATGAATCAGACTTTCAAACAGATGTACATTATCTAATAGCCTCAAATGAGGAAGTGTGATGTTTGTGGGCGTGATCATCCTACCATCCAATGCTATACTCACCCAAGAACAATAGCACCAAATCATGTCCCCACAACCAGAATGGTGTGATATTGAAAAGAAATAGAACAAATCATGAGACCTATGAGTGTTATTACAATTGGAATATCATAAGGGAAAGAGCATACAGCTCTTCACCAATGAACTAACCACCAAAACCACCAAGGTAAATGTTGAGAGACCATAGCCAATCCTAGGATAGAAAACCACCTCTCTCTAACAACATTGTGAAATACACTCAATGCAATGAGCCACAAGAGAGTCTGGATCTAGAGGTACCATATGCGATGTTGGTAGAAAACTTGTCCTATGAACAAGCACTACATTTTGCATGTCATAACACAGAAACCTCTCACCAACCTTCATATGTGTCACAACCTATGTAGGATCAGTATCCATCAAATGATGACATACTGAATTCTATATACAACTAGAACTACAAACCTAGAGCATATTAACCACGACAATGACAATCGATGCCACCAACCTAGACACCTCATACTCCTAGACCATGATATAGCCTAACCCTAATATATATGCGCTTATTTAGCCTTGAAAATATCCCTCTTATCTTGCAATTACATGGTACGATAATTTTTTTATAGTTTTACTCTTAGTCTCATGGATAGCTAATTTGGGGAGGGGGAGGGTTCGATTCAAAATACTTAAGTAGGGCGGGCGCAATCATTTTAAATCAAAAAATATAAAGAATCTAAAAAGATGCCTACATGTTCAAATGCGAGAGAAGAAGAGGGGCGCCTTGGTGGAGGCCATGCGTCTCTCTTTCCATCATCTCCCTCTTGCATGCGCCTTAGCTCTCTCTCTCTCTCTCTCTTGGGAAAACTTGCTCTTTATATTACAATAATTTACAATATGCTATCACACTGGCAGCTTTTGTATGATCTATACCACTTTGTCTCTGAAGGCTTGATCTGTTAAAGAGAGAGCATCTTCCATCATCCTATCTCTAATGAAAAACATGGGAACTGTATGATTGACACTCTAGCCTAGATCAAATGTACATTGATTTCTCATATTCCATACAAACCATAAGAACCATACTCTGAAGGAATGTAGTGCAAACTCAAGTGCTCTATCTTCTGGGATTTGGAGCTTGAAAAAGGTCATCTGATACCTAGATATGGAGATCCCCCAAGCATCATACCACATCCATTTTGCCCACTTCCACCATTCCATAACAGGCTTGCATGACCAGAATATATGTCTAGTGTTTTGAGGACAAGAGCATCTAATGCATTTGCTAGAGGTAATACCCTTTTTCTTTAGATTCATGGCAGTGGCCAATACACCTATGAGAGCTCTCCACAAAAAATCCTGCATTTAAACTGGTTAGGAATCAACCATACATCTGCAAGAGTTTTTTGCCACCAATATGCATCCTGATGAAGGGACCATTGTGAATTACATCTCACAAAAATATTTGGTTTTGGTAACAACAAAGCATAAACGACAGAGGTGTTAGCGGTTCACCAATTAACTGCCTAATTAGGAATGTTCCAATCCCAATGTCGTTCTTCTAGATTGAGAGCATCTCTAAGAGGCAAACCGTGAATCTGAGCACAAAGTTGATGCCAAGGTATTCTGAAGCCAAACCCTAGTCTATATTGTCGTTTGGCAATCGAAAAGAGTTTCAAGTCGAGGTTAGAATCAACCATCTACTGAATTTGATTGAGACCTTTTCTGTGCATCGATAGTGCAACCTTACGCAACAACCTGGCTAGTGGGGTTTTAAAAGAAAAGCTCCAGAACAAGCTCTCGCCCCCCAACGAGTTCCTTGTATACCTAGCCCTACCTTGCCAGACCAAAGCAGAGCATATCATCTTTCAAGAAGATATTAGCATACTTGACACGTCATATCGTATTTTAAGAGGAGCAACTGAGAAAACTTTATCCCAGGCTGACATATTCCAGATTCCATGGAAGTAAACAATTGATTTTTCAACCAGCTTCCACAAGCATAAAGCTCAGTCCGTGTCAGACGCCAGCATATGCTTGATAAGGGAGCCGGTTGTTTTGGGGATGAGTTTGATGATGCCCTGTTTGAGTGTGGATCTATGTTTTGGGAGATCCACACAGCATTAATAAGTGGAACCACAATCGCCTTCAATATATCCCAATATACCATCATAAATTCTTTGGACAATCCACATAATCCAGGGGTTTTGTCATTAGGAAGATTTTTCGAAGCAAAAAAACAATTCTTACTCCTCAAAGGGTTGTTCTAGTCTGGCTGCTGTAGAGCTCTCCACACATGGCTTGACTGCATTCAATAGAGTTTTGGTAGCTAAGTTTCTGTTGGGAGATTGGAGAGGCGGAACATTCGGCAATTCATTAAAGTGGCGAGTGGCTAAATCAGCAATTTCTTTTATCTTGGTTAGTGGAGGCCCATCCCCATGGTGGAGTACTGTGATTTGCTGTCAGTGTTTATTGTGCTTTACTTTCTTGTAGAACCCCTTGGATGAATCTGTACAATCTGCCAAAACCCATTGCCTGCATAAGATCTTGGCTTTTCTCGCCAGATTCTGTTCCTCAACAAATATAACATCTGTGGCTATCCTTAGTGCATCCAAAATCAGCTGGACACAATGTGGTTATGCCAGCTTTATGCAACAACCATTTAGCTGATGCTTGAGCGCCAATCACCGCCTTTTTGGATTGTCTGGCTACTTTTTTACCCACACTCCAAATACATGATTGCAATCGAGCCACGACATGAAGCCATATTAACAAAGGGTTATCATGCAGCTGGTGAGCATTGGCAACATTAACGTGGACTTGTGCTTTAAATTCTGGATGATTCAGCAGCGAGTTGTTGATCATTAAAGGTCTGGAGTACCCAAACTCATTCGAAGGAGACTGCTCTAGATTGGAGAGAGTAAAAACTAGGGGAAAATGATCCGAAAGTTCTGCTACAACATCCACAAACATGTCATCATTATTAGGTAGCTAATCAAACCCAATGTAGTAAAGTATGTCCAGTCGTGACCAAGAGGCATCATGAGAAAGAGAGTGAAAGGTAAAACCAGTAGACAATCGAGAAGCCGACGTCCAAGCATCCTTAAGATGAGCTTGGGCTTGAAGGTGTGTCCAGGAAGGAGTCTCATATATCGACATGACAGAGCCCAAGGAGGTAGTGTGGGCACCTTGTTGTACCATATTAAAGTCCCCCCCAATAAGGCCTTGAGTCCAAGTGAGATCTCCTAGCCATTGCCAGAGAGGAATCCTTTTATTGGAAAGATTATCTGCAAAAATATTGACCACCTGTATGTGGACAAATTCTGAGTGTATATGGAAAATGGAGGATCTGCCTGATTCATGGTCAAGGATCCATTGGGGCTTGAGAGAATATTGAATGTAAGTAAGGGTACCGGAGTACTGGCCTTTTTTACCACCATAAAACACTGTATATCTTTTATAGTGCATACAGTCTCCAGCTCTATGGTGCAGCTTATGTTCTTGCACCATACAAACATCCAAATTTGAGCTAAGCAACCAATCATGAAAAGAAAACAGCCTTGTGGGATGGCTTAACCCCTTAACATTAAAGGACGCTATCTTCATGAGGGAAGAGGGGTACACAGAACTAGCTGGGTATCTTCATCACTTTCCTCAGTCATGTGCACCTCCAGATTAATAGGCGGGGATTATTTGGGTTTGGATATGGAGTGTTGCGCTATCACCGAGTCGATAGCAGCTAGGGTCTCTGGGGATGGAACATCTTGCAACACATAAAAAACATTGGGGGAGGTGTACCTGGTGATACGTGGCTTAGCCCTGAAAGTTCGTTTGGAGAGTTGAATCCATCAGCATCTACTGGCCTTTTCCCCTTGTCGATAGGCTAGGTGGTTTTTAGAAGAGCTGGCCTGGTTCCGTATATGCAATTTTATGGATGAAGATTGCTGAGCGGCTTTGGGATGTCCCGGTGGAGCAGATTTCAGAGCTGTTTTGTAGTGTCCAGGGGGGATAGCATAGATAGGAGTGTCACGTGGGGAGGAGGAAGGGGCCTATGCCTTATCCCCTATTTGATAGCTCAATTTGCCAAATATTTGCTCCTTGGGAACCATATGTTTATTGCCTGGGTAAGAAGGAACTAGTTCTGCTGAGCCTTTGGCCAATGTAGGACAATTTTTTGAGAAGTGTCCCAGAAGACCGCAATGAAAACATGAGCCAGCTAAGTTTCCCCATTTTAGGTAGATAACCAATCTGCCAATAGATTCCAATTCGATTTGCAATGTCTGGGGCATGCTCTAGTCCGTTTTCCACATCACACATGCTCGATTTCTATTAGGACATTTGATAGTGGGGGTAAACAGTACTTAGCCTAAAGATACAGCTAAATCATTGATAGTAGGCCATAAAAATGCCGGCAATTCTACAAATTCAACCCAAACCGGGCATTTGGAAAGCAAATCCTCCTTAAGCTGTTTCACTGGTTTCCAAGGAAAGACATGTACCACTTGGCCACATAAGATGATGGTCGATGTGTTTTTGAAGGATTGTTGATCTTCTACCTTGAAGAAAAGGACTTCGTATAGCCTTGAGCCATTGTAAAATACTTTGTCCATAGCAACCCTCCTAAACCCTTGATCCAAGTGACCATCTATCTCATTCAAAGCAGGTAATTTCCCCGTGAAGTACAAGACTATAGCCCGAGTTGTGAAGACAGACACCTGGCTGAGCACTACATTTGCAGGCAAGGTTACTTTGTGCTGACCCTGTACTTCAGGATCCGTTGTTAGAGTATCCTAGATGCTAAGGGCAAGAGTTTCTTTATCTGGAATCGTTTCTGACAAAGCAAAGGATGTCGCTGCTTCACGAGGGTTAAGTAGGAATGCAGAAGGAAGTGCCATGGATGCTCTCCTTGTCTCTCTCTCTCTCTCTCTCTCTCTCTCTCTCTCTCTCTCTCTGGTTGTCCCTTTGGCTTCAACCGCTAGGGCCGCCGACGAGGACCCCCTGCAAAACTTCTGCGTGGCCCTCAGCTCCGACGAGCTGCAAGAGCTCCAGCTTACCCTCAACGGCCTTCCCTGCAAGCCTTCCGCCGCCGTGCAGTCCTCCGACATTTGTTCTCCCAGCAGCTCCGCAACCTCGCCAATTTCACTGGCAACCTCGGCTCTGCCATCAACCTCGCCGCTGCCGCCACCTTTGGTGCCCTCAACATGCAAGGCCTCTCCATCGCTCGCGTGGACTACAAGCCCCGTGGTATAAACCCGCCACACGTGCACCCCCGTGCCACCGAAGTCCTTTTCCTCGCCAAAGGCACGCTCCTCGTGGGCTTCCTCTCCACCGCACCTGCCAACCAATTCTTCTACCAAACCATCTATGCCGGCGATCTCTTTGTGTTCCCCAGTGGCCTCGTCCACTTTCAATTCAACCGCAACAAGTCCAAGCCCGCTCTTGCCATCGCCGCCCTCAACAGCCAAAACCCCGGTGCCTCCCAGCTTGCCGTCGTGCTCTTCGGTTCCGACGCTCCACTCCCCGAAGAGGTGCTCGAGACCACCCTAGGCATTGACGATGATGAGGTGCGCCGCCTCATCAGTGTCCAGAACACCCTCAATTAGAACTAGGGAAACTTTGTCATTGTACGTACACCAAATTTGTTGCGACGAACACGTCCCACACAATCAACCTCCCAATATTGTAACTAATTACCATCGAATTGTTCGCACTGTAGCGTGCAATGGCAGCCCTGCTTGTATTTTAACAAATATATATACAATGGTGTAGCATTTATAAAGATAATTTGTTTGTTAATTAGTGGCAATCATGAGGTCATTCAAGCATAGAAAGAGCTTCTTTGAAGCAAGAGTTTTTCATAAAGGATCTAGGAAAGCTCCATTACTTTTTTAGCATTGAAGTTATAGGCATGAAAGAGGGTACATGGCTATCAAAAAAACAATATGCTTTGAAGATGTTGGCAACATATCATATGCATGATTGTATTGTTATTCCCTTGGATCATAATTTGTAGGGAGAATGTAGAGACATCTATGCATGTTGTGCTCATGCTTGCATTCTAGACAATATGTTGACTCTCTCAAAAAATTCTCTTGTCTTTGTTTTCCTTCTAGAGAGAGACATCAAGAGCATTTGGCATTGGGAAGGGGGTGGGTTTCATGATCTGGATGGTTGTTATCTTACACAATGGAGTTCATACCAACATATTTCATCAATTACCATACCATCATGTCATGCACTACCTGTAGCTCATAGCCACGGCATTGCATTAGCATTTGAGAATCAAAACCCTAGTAAGAGTGACATTGCCAAATGAAGAATAGACTTTGTCATTGTATGTACACAATAATTGTTGCAACAAACACCTCCGTAATTAGTTCTCAAGAATTGAAAAAGTTACCCATGCACAATCAACCTCCTAATACTATAACTAATCACCATTGAATTGCTTGCACTACAGGCTCACAATCAACCTCCCAATATTGTAACTAATCACCATTGAATGGCTCGCACTCTAGGTTCACAATCAACCTCCCAATATTGTAACTAATTACCATTGAATTGCTCACACTGCAGCTTGCAATGGCATCTTTTCTTTTGTTTGTATTTCTTTTGTTTATATAGCCCCATGAAAAAATGTAACAAATATATATCACTATTTCAACACATGCTTCTCCAAGATACAATGGTGTAGCATTTATATGAATGATTTGATTGTTGATTGGTGCAATCATGAGGTAGCTTAAGCACGTAAAGAGCTTCTTTGAAGCAAGAGCTTTTTATGAAACACCATATTAGAGAGTTTGAGACTTTAGAAACAATTTGTGACTCACCAATGTATTGAAGATTTCCACATTTTAACAAATCTCAAACTATTTTTTATGGCCAAATTCTTCCACAAAAGAGTACTTGAAAAGCTCTTCCAAGCCATGCTCTCAAAACTTTTGCTAATATTTCTTCATTTGGTCAAATCTTAAGCTCATTTAAAAGTACGAACTCGGAAATTCCCAGATTCACTAGTATGGTGTTATGAAGGATCTCGGAGAGTTGCGTTACTGTTTCAGCATTGCAATTATAGGAACAAAAGAGTGCACACGACTATCAAAAGAAGAATATGCTTTGAATATGTTGGCAAAGTATTGTACATATGATTTTATTGCTATTCCCTTGGATCATAATTTGCACAGGGAATGTAGAGGCATCTATGCATTGATATTCCCATGTTGTGCTCATGCTTGCACTCTACACAATATGTTGACTCTCATCAAATCCTCTTGTCTTTATTTTCCTTCTAGAGAGAGACGTAAAGAGTGTTTGGCATGGGCATAGGTGAGATTCATAAGCTAGATGGTTTTTCTCTTACATAGTGGAGCTCATATGTACAACATCTTTCATCAAACACCATACCATCATGTCATGCATTGCTTGTGCAGTGTGGACCATAGCCATGCCATTGGATTACAACTTGAGAATTAGAACCCTAGTAAGAGTGCATCATAAGATTTTGTGAAGTGCACGAGCGGGAGCGTGTGTGAGTGTGTGTGCGGCAATGGAGAAGAGATGAGAAGAGGAGACTTGTGTTTCAAGGGCTAAACTTACTATCAACATGTGAGACTCCTTATTCTATTAGGTACATAAAGAATAAGTATAGTGGGTGGGCTCTGGCCTAACCGATCACATGGGCTTTACCCCCAACAATCTCCCACGTAAAGGCCAATGTGGACATGAGGAGGAAAACAAAAGAAAACTGTACAAAACCTGTACAAGGCCATCATAAGTATGACCTTAGCCAATGCCCCTTGGATCATTGAATATGTGTGTATCCAGCTCTAATTGTAGAGGAAGTATAGACAGATCGACCACATACTCCTCACTAGAGCCGCACGCATCCCATAGGTATCTCAACATACACTCCAAAATGCCCCTATGCTCAAGGACAATATCAGCCGTTGATTGCTCCCACTGTAAATACAATCTGAGGTCTTGAGATTAGTATCTCATAAATGAGACTCTCGAACGTTGATGCAATAATGGAAATCTCTACCAATCTACCCATCTTAGTCAAATCTGGCTCATAACTCCACTCATGGTAATCACTTTGACATTCGAACTCCAATACCAAGAATCCATCCTCGTTTCCATGGCATGTCACATGCGCACGAAGAAAATCTCTGTATCCAGAACCTTGAGTGGCAAGAGCAATGCCTAGATCCAACTCACACACGTTAGTATTTTGCCTAAGCATATCCATCCATATCCATCATCGTATCCATGAATGACATACCCTATTGCACAATGTCTCCACAACTAGCTCAACATGCTCACAGATTGGATCATCACGTTGTTGGGGGATAAGTGTTCGCTACATGAGCCGGGCAGGCGCTGGGCCTCTGGCTGTGGGAGGTGTGAAAGAGAGAGAACAAGAACAATAGATGCAATTGAATCTGGAAATCACCGTAATCATGAATTAATTGATTAACGCTTGAGTACAACTTAATCCTTAGGCAAGGCGGGCTGTTAACAGCGCCGTCACTTGGATCATCTGCTAACTAGGAGTTTAAGCTCCCGCTTTACAGAATTAACCAGGCCATTAACAACACCGGACTTAAAAGAATGTTAATTCAATCTCTATCTGATGACGGTTATGGAAATTTACTCATGTTGCTTTATTTGCTTCAAATACTCGTGGATTCTGCAGTCTTCAATTCTGCTCACTACCTTGATCATCAAGCTTCATTTATTACCAATTATCCTGTATCTTCCTGCTTTATGCATTTTGGACTGGCTTATCTGCCGTTCACGAGCTTTATCTTCACCTCTAGTCGACTTGCTCCGAGTCCCTTAACCCTTGCTTGGCCGATACACTTGCTCTCCTCTTCTAAGCTCATGCGAGCTTCATGCAACGCTCCGAGATACTCTCCTTCTCAAGCATGAGAGAGTGAGAGCACCTTTAACTTTCTTTCTTATGTCTGAGAGCAAGAGAAAGTGCCCCTTCCTTGCCGACTCCTTGCTCCCCTCTTCTCTATCTTATGCATAAGACGAAGAGAGCTTTAATCTTCTTTGTTTGTCAGGGCCCTTTCTCGAGAGTCTTGCTTCAAGACTCAGCTCCGAGAGCCCTTACTTTTCCTCCTTCTTTATTGCTCGCCTTAACATGCCGAGCTCCGCCTTCTCCAAGCCTTGCTCTCTTCATTTGCTAACCAAGGACAAGAGGACGAGAGAGAGTGCTCGCCCTTGCTTACCTCCTTACTCCCTTGCTTAGCTTGATTGGAGATCGAGAGAGAGAGCCTTGCTTGCCTCCTTTTGCTCTCCCCTGCCCTATTCTCCTTCGCTTTCCTCTTGTTATGAGCCTTCTTCTCCTTTCTTATTACCCTACACTTATTCACTTGTTGATGCCTTAAAATAGGCCCAATTTTTGCCTCGGCCCATCAGTCACGGCGCCGTGTGACTGATGTGGCGCGGGACATGACTTGATGACGTGCCCGGATAGAGCCGCTTCAAAGACGGCGAGAGTGGGGCCGAATAGAGGCGTCGAGAGCTCATGAGTGCATAGTTTTCCTTGTGCAAGCTCATCCGAGCAATGCCTCGCCCAGGGCGAGCTTCTTCTTCTTCTTTGCGTCCTCTGCGCCGCCTTCTCACGCTATCGACCTTGCTTTTCTTTGTTTTTACACACACCTCTATAATTAGGGTGGCCAATGGAGAGGCCTTTGGGTGGGCATTGAGGAGGCCTTTGGGCAGCCATTTAAGTTGGCTTGGGCGGTCATTGGCCCTTGGGCACCACACTTAGCATACATGTTCACTAAAGCCGTCCTAAGAACGTTATATCTTCTTGTAATAGTCCACTTCTTTTAATCTCTGCATGTATCTTGTCACTTTTCTCAACTGCTCCAATGCCCCCACAGGCTTTTAGGATGCAAATGTAAGTAACTGTATTAGGGGGAAATCCCCTCTTTTTCCATCCATCCAAAACAGCTCAGATTTCCAAGAGAAATTTCCTCTTCAAGAAACCCCCTATAAAGAATGTCAGCATGTATTTTGGTGCACATCTGTAGGTCCTTTTGTTTTATACAAGACTTGATAATGTCGAAAAGAGCTCGAGGGTCTTCAGTTGTCCCTCCGTACTTCAATCTGCTTCTACCCGATCCTCCTTGCATGCAAGGTGGGCTTCGCTCGTTTCTTAGCCTTGATGGATCCTAAAGCACTTGCGGCTCCCGCATATCAAAACCTGAATAAAGCTAAAAAATTCCTAGATGGCACTCCGGCTGAGCCGACTAGACTAACACGGAACTGGCCCCCGGTGAATCTTTAACGGCTAATATCTTGGCAACCGGAACTCCGATCGCTGATCTGAAAAGACCGACACGCTCCACAAAGTGAGCACTTCAAGTCCGTGCATTCATTTCATTTTTGTCACCTTAGTTGCAGTTGCCCAATCTGGTACGGATCTGCAATCGACTCATACTTCAATATGCCATAACTTCCACACCGTAGCTCCAATCGACGAGCCGTAAAGACAGGCTGGTAGAGCACTTCAAGCACTGCAGTTTCTAGATCATAATCTTCCATCTATGCTCACTTTAAGCATTCTCATTTTTGGCATCATTAAGGCATCTGTTGGCCCTTTTAAGCCGCATCTGGCATACATTAACCATTAAACTTGGCCTGTTAACAAGCCATGATCACTGACCATTAAATGTGTAGCCTTCAAAGAAGCTTAGCTTGCATTTCTATGCTCTTTTTCTCTTCATGGCAGTGGAGCTGCACGACAACGTAACCTATCCGCAAAGGAGACATGCTTCGTCTCTCTGCATGGTTGCATACTCATAAATATTGTGCCGACTTGCACGTGTTGTACTCGCATTGCTTGAATCGTGCCAACACGAGCATCTCTCACTATGACTAGCTATCCATGATGAAATCTGAAACTGTGCTCATGCACCATACTTTGGATCCACTGTCTTGAAACTAACTCAGAGAGATCAAGCTCTACATTAAACTTGGCTTATGGTGTACATCTCACAACACGTTGTCAAAGTGCACTATTCTGTAGGGTTGACCGAGAAGTGTCGCGCTTCTCACTGTAGATAGACAGTCAATGCAGTTGCAAACCAGAGGAACTAAGGTAGATATGAGAAGATTTTGGGTCAAATAAAGCAAATAGTGGTGTTTGAAGAGAATTTATATGAGAACCGTTCAACTTCCAACAACTTTTTGAAAGATTGAAAGAAAAAAGAAGAAAATAATTGACACAAAATTTTGATAGTGAGATCTGACAAAACCTTCACTATCAAATCGTGAAAACAATATTAAAATTGATTACATATGCCGTTGTTGATATGTCTTCCAATTTGCCACCCTTCAATCAAAATACCCATGATTGAAGCCAATTGCAAATTCTAGTTCATATAAAGACCCTAGTTTCCTTCCCTGTGCTCCCTTTTTGTCTACTTATTACACGTCTTAGAATTGACAATGAAGGTTGAAAAGGAATCGGCAAAATAGATCATTGGCTCGTGATCTCCTTCTTCCACAATTGCTTGCTCAGAGAGCAAGCTACACCTTATTCAATGGTATAGCTTCTCCCTCCCCTTTTCTTGTCACTGTTCACTTCTCCAACTACCACACCAAGATTCTTGCCTTGCTTAGTCCATAGCAAGAGAGAGTGAGGCTAATGCTTCGTTTAGTCGAGAGGAAGAGATAAAACTCTACTTTGCGGAGGCCAAGTGAGAGATAGAGGGAGAGAGTCCTCCCCTTGCCTTACTCCTCAATCGTCTCGTCCTCTTTTCCCCTTTGCTTCCCAACTCCCCTGTTCCTTATCTTCTTCGAAGCCCCTCCTCTGTTACAACACCCTCCCCCCGCAGCCCTAAAATTCTTCTTTTAATCCCTCGCCTCCACGACAGTCATGGCACCATGACTGATGTGGTGTGAGAAGGGTTATGATGACGTGATAATCCTCATTTTTTTTAGCAACACTGATCGCAGAGGAAGTGGGGCCAAAAAGTTTTGTCACAGGACATTGAGCAAAGTTCGCTTCATGCCCACCACCATCCGAGCATCACACTGGCCAGTGCGAGATCTTCTCCTCCCACTCTCGCTACCTGTCGTCGCTGCCTGCGCCATGTCATCCCCTATTTTTTCCTCCCTTTCCCACTATAATTGCCCTTCCTCCCACTTTACATTGGTCGGCCTCTGGTATGGGCGCAATCGTTGCTCGCTAATGGGCGCCCACCTCTCCAAAAGGGCACCACATTTGGCATGCACATTGACCAACGCATTTCTAAGCACCATATGTAGCATGCACATCAACCAAGGTAGTGGCAAGCTCCTCTGCATTTGGTTTCTCGTGGTTTCATTGCATAAGCACTATAGGAATACCCTACAATCAATGTTTTCCATGAAGGATAGTTTGAACAAAAAGCTCATCACAAACTTTATGTGATTTTGTAAGGAAACCACATTCGTCATATGTATCGACCAAAGCACTTTTAGGTACAACATATCCACCAAATCATTTCCTATCACATCATATATCTTGAACCGCCCCCAATTATCATAATTTTTTGAACAAAGCACTAGCAAAAAAAGCGTCTTCCTCTGACAACTCCTGATCACTAATCATATTGTGAATTCCCTCACCCATATCAACCTCTTGTATCAGGCCACATGCCTTTTAGGTGCAAGCATGAGTGAAGGCATTTGGAGAAATATGTTTCATTTACTTCCGGTTTAAACACATTTCGGCCATGCCAATAGTTCTCTTAGGCATATATGCAATCAATGCAGTTCAAGTGATTTTAAGAACCCCTCATGCTTTCATAAAAGCATCACATTTGGCCTACACATCAACTAAAGCATTGTTAAGCACAATATTTGCCATAAAAAATCAACCAAGGCATTGTCAAGCATCCACTTTGGCTCAAATATCAACCACCCCTATGTTGAGCACAAATTTAATTGCATGCCCCATCAATTTTCTCTACTAATGGATATCCAAAGCTACATAGAAAAATGATATGGCCATAAGTTGAGTGTTTAATGCCCGATTTGAGCCCTGTAAAGAACACATTGTAGCCCATGACAAGCACTATCAAATGGACCTTGTTAAACTTAATTCTACTTCAGCAGCACACATCTCAAGGTGGATCCAAGGACTGAAAAAAAGACCTCTAGATAATCTTATAATGTCCATATCTTTCTTGTTCGAACTCCGAGTGATAAGCCATTAATACGTGCATGGAGAGCATGTCAAGCACTACAGTTTTGACCTATAAAACTACATTTTAGAAACATCATCACAGCTTGGTGTGTAGGCAGAAACTTCATTTCTAAGCTCCAAAATCCACATTTAGCATACATGTCACCCATCTTGATGACATAACAGCTATTGCTAGCATTATTCATAAGTTTGGCAAAACTTGAAAATGCATGCAGATCCATAGCTTTCATTCCATGCTCACAAAGTGGTACGACATCCACCCCCTCTGAACCTGCACATCCTTTGGTATCTAGCAATCTTTATAAGTCCTTCAAGGAAATATCTTCATTAGAAGACACATCTTCATCATCTAAATCCCCATTTTTATGCGCATTGAATTCTCCATGTCTAATCTGAAGCTTTGTATCCCTCTTTTTATATATTTTGACATGTCTGCCTACAAATAAAACCTTTGACTCCGTGCATCCATTTCACAACTTGTAAGTAGCATTAGGAAAAACATGTTTAACCACATAGAGGCCAAACCACTGCTTAACCATCTTGCACATAGTTGTGTATTGATTATCTAAATTGCTATCATAAACAAGAACCCAATACCCTTCTTGAATAGCATTTGGCCTTAGCCTATGTCATTTGTCAAAAGCATCCTTGTTCTTTAAACCAGAATCCCTCAATTTTTCCTTTGTAGCTTCCACATCCTCACTTTCTCCTTTCTAGCTGTTGAATCCTCAAAGCAAGTAAATCTTCGTTACTTATCTTCGTATCCCAAGGTAATATACTCCATGTAGTTTTTTTTTTCAAGAGGCATAATAGGTTTCTAACCATATATCAACTTTGACAGCATGAAGTCTATAGTTGTACTGTGTGAGGTACGATCAGGCCATAAAGCATATGGTAGAAATCGAGGCCAATCACCAATATGTCCTCTTTCACTTTTACTGGCCCATGAACCTTTCAACTCCTTTATAGGTTGTAGGTGGTGGCAAATTAGAAATGTCTTAATTTTTTCTCTCATCTGTGAAAATCCCATTTTTGGACACTATATGCCCTAAAATGACATGTTTAACCCAAAATTGGCATTTGAAAGGATTTAAGGAGATGTGATACACTTCTCAAACACTTTTTGTAAACATGATAGATGTTCCTTCCAAGAAGAATAAACACAAAGGTCATCTAAGAATGCTTCAAAAAACTCCCTCAAATATTCTCCAAAAGCAGTGTTTACTAATCTTTGGAAGGTAGCAGGGGCATTGGTTAAGCCAAAATCCATAACACAAAATGCGAGCACACCAAATTCCGATATAAAATTGGTTTTATCTTTGTCCTCTAGTGCATAGGGTTATTTGTAGTAGTGAGAGATAACTTAATATTCAGGCGAGCAAAAATGTCCCTGGCCTCATCAGCATCTAGATCTCCTCTATCTGCAGTAATTTTACCAACACATCCATATCTACATATTACATCTTCAAGCAAAAACTTGCATATCATACTTGTAGCTTTGGTTCGCAAAGCCCTCCCTTCAACTTGGTTTGTCAAATCTTCCCTGGCAAGCACGATGTACCTCATTTATCATAACCTTGTGGGCATTGTAATCAAATCGACTACCCATTTGAAATGCATGCACAATGGATACGTGGGATGTAATCCATCATGATGCTTTAAATTTGACATACATTACAAGTTTCAACAAAGTGCACCACATCTTTATACATACCCTTCCACCAATATTGATCTTTGATTTTAGAAAAAGTGGCCCAAACTCCACTGTGTTCTGCCCATAGTGAGTCATGAAATTCTTTAAGTATATGGAGTTGTGTTACCTTATCACAAACAACTCACTGAGAGGTTCCTCTTCGCATCTTTTGATGCTTCCATAAAAACCCATCTTGTAAGAAATACCCGTAAGCCTTCTGTGGGATCTGCTTAAACTCTTGTTCTGTCAAGTCCTCCTACTTCTTCAATGTAATCAAACATTTTCCAATCAGCAACCATTCGCCTTCATATTTGTCCTTCATAAACAACTGTAGTGCAAAAACCATACTTTTACATTCCACATGTAATTTTGAAGAGGTAAAGAACCTCAATCCCACATATTCAGCTTCAGAAACCATAGTCTCTTAGTCTTCAAATCTGGCCCTAGATAACATGTCAGCTACCAAAATTATCCTTGCTTGCAATAAGATGAAACTCAAGATTTAATCACTTAATATATGCAATCCAGTGCAGCATGGCTATGTCTGGTGTAAAGAAACTTGTGATCATCCTAAGTAATGGTAAGCAATCTGTCTCTACTGTTACACAAGCACCAATAAAGTACTCCTTCTAAAACCTTAGAGCATGTGTGAGTGTGGGTGCAGCAATGGAGAGAGAGGAGAAGAGGAGAATTATGTTTGCAGGGGCTAAACTCACTATCAACATTTGACCCCCCTTTTTCTAGTAGGTACATAAACAATAAGTATAGTGGGCAAGCAACTGGCCTAAGCATCCATACGGGCTTTAGCCCAACAACCTCCCACTTAAAGGCCAATGTCGCCATGAGGGAGAAAACAAAACAAAAACGTACAAAACCTGTACAAGGCCATCACAAATATGAGCTTATCCAACGCCACTGGATCATTGAATCTGTGTGCATCCATCTCTAATTCTAGAGTAACTATAGATAAATAGATCACATACTCCTCACTAGAGCCGCACACATCACACAGGTATCTCACTATACGCTACAAAGTGTCCCTATGCTCAAGGCCAATATCAGCCACTACATGGATGATTGCTCCCACTGAAATGCACCTATCACAAATGCAATCTCAAGTCTCGAGATTAGTATCTCATTCATGAGACTCTTGAATGATGCTGCGATCCTAGCAATCTTTACCAATCTGACCATCTTAGTCAAATTTGGCTCAAAACTTTACTCATGGTAATCACTTTGACATCGGAACTTTGATCCCTCAAATCCATACTCGTGTCCATCGCATGTCACATGCGCACAAAGAGCATCTGTCTATCCAAACTTTGAGTGGCAAGAGAAATGCCTAGATCCAACTAACACCCATTTGACTTTGGCCTAATAATATCCATGAATGACTGAATCACAATTGAGTCCTCAACGCTCAAGACATCCATATCTGTCATCGTATCCATAGATGAGATGCCATGCTGCACAATTGTTTCCAGAACTGGCTCAATATGCTCACAAACTGGAGCATCATGTAGCCTACCCGCAAAGGAGAAATGCTTCATCTCTCTCCATGGATGCTTATTTATAAATATTGTATCGACTCGTATGTGACGCACTCGCATTGCATGAATTGTGCAAACACTAGCACCTCTCAGTATGACTACCTGTCCTTGATGCAATCTGAAACTGTGCTCATGCAACACTACTTGGCATCCACTATCTTGTATCTGACTCACAAAGAACAAGATCTGCATTAAACCTGGCACATGGGCTACATCTCAGAACACATTGTCGGAGTGCATTGGTCTCCTGGGTCGATCGGGAAAGCGCCAGGCTTTTGGCTATAGCTGGACAATTAGTGTAGCCTCAAACCAAAGAAACCAAGGTAGATATTAAAAACGTACTCGAATAGATTCTCATTCAAAAATGAAGATGAAATTACAAATTATTAGCTTAATATGATGGGAAGTAGTTGCTCTATTAGCTTGGGTACCAACCATTCTGGTAGCTAAAAGAAAACTTGTGACCCTGTCCTATTTGACGAAGGATCTTTCTTAGGAGTAATCATTGGTTGATTGCTTGCCAAATTTTCCAACTCTTGCAAATTAGCACTCAAAGCAGTCTGTGGTTTATAATTTTCATAATCAAAACTAAAATACTTTCCTTCTACGAGCTTAAGTTTTCAAATTTATTATAGTCTAATGCTCATGCATCAAATAGGATTTCCAATTATCTAAGGTCAACTTGATGAGGTTTTTCTAGGTTTTGAATTCCTTTAGGTGGTCCTGGTGAAGTCACATTCCCCTGTTAAGTTTCAACGGGTTTGATTCTTGAGTTGCGGTCCATTTCCAATTATGCAGAGTTTTGCACATTGCAGACTATTTTACAAGACTCTCATAATTAGTACTCCAAATACATCCAACTTTGGTAAGTAGTTTCTAAATGTCATGTAATAAGACTACGTAACTCCAAAAATCACAAATGTACTTCCTTGGTGAAAATTCAAAATAGTCGCACCTGATTTAGGTTTCACAAAACATTGACTTTTTTCCCCTTTTGAAGTTGTTTAGGGTTGGTACACACAATTAAGGGTTTGATTTTTGGATGCCAATTCCAAAACCTCATTTGAATCCAAATTATTTTAGTTCAATTTCATTTGACCAATTTGGTCTCTATCCCATGATGACTATAGTGGTCTAAATGACTAGTAGTTCACCTCTTAGACATGGAAGTTACCATGTGAGTTCAAGTAAATGGGTTTTTTAATTGCCAAAACTAAAACATTTAAGATGATTATATTGAAAGAAAGGGTTTTTTCATTCATTTTAGAGTAAAACCCGTAATTTTTTGAAGAAAAAGCGACCGTTTTATTACCTTAATCATGTAAGTAAAGGGTTTTTCTAATACTCTTTGAATGAATGTTATATGAATAGTTTCTTAAAGGTGCACACCCGAGCTGGAAGTCTTTGTCTACATAATGCATACAATCATGTTGTATGGTTAGAAGTGGAGGTTGGGTTTGAGATGAGTGAGCTAGAAAATAGACACTTCTATTCTCTAGGTGGCCTTCTGAGTGTCAAATTTCCACTTCTAGCACTTACCCATGTTTGACGCTTTTGATGACTTTGTTGACACCTTCGAGTTGGATGCAAAATACTCAAGGCTTCCAAGCACCCCCTTTACCTCCAGTTTTGTTGGACTATATAGTGGTTTTCTTCGCTTTTCTAGCTCATTAGGTGGAGGGGTCTGATCTTCAAATGTAGGTTCTTACACCGTGTTCTTCAAGATCTTGCGGCTTCGTAAACCGTGGGTAGGTGATTTCATAGTGCGGCATGTGCAAAGATGGAAGAGAAGGGATAATGTCTACAGAGTATCTCAAGTACGGACAAGGTGGAAATGCAAAAATAGGACATGCCTAGCATGAAGGAAGTTTAAAGCAAAGCTGCTTATCATTAAGCGCACCCATGTAAGTCTTGAGTGGGAATGGGGATGCAAAAACAGAGACATGCAAGAAGGACATCACGTCCCATCGTTACGTGTAATAAGTGACCCACCCTCTCATAGTTTCTCAAGGCTACAAACGTAGTGAGTTCGATCACCGTCTATATACAAAGAAGGCTAAGGATGGCAGTTGGCTGATCCTTATTTTGTATGTGGATGACATGTTGATTGCTGGCAAGCACTTGGAAGAAATTTCAGCTTTGAAGTTAAAGATGGCAAAATCGTTTGACATGAAAGACATGGGTGAGGCAAGTCATATACTTGGTATGCGCATTGAGAGAGATAGATCAAAGAAGTTGATTTGGTTATCTCAAACAGAGTATATTGACAAGGTTTTGCAATGTTTCAATATGGAGAAGGGAAAGGCATTGAATGTTCCATTGCCACCATATGTGAAACTTAGCAAACAAGATTGTCCTGTGTCTGAGGAAGAAAAGGCTGAAATGGATAAGATTCCATATGCATCTGTAGTGGGTAGTTTTATGTATGCAATGATTGCTACTCGCCCAGACATTGCATTTGCAGTGGGAGTAGTAAGTCGATACATGTCAAACCCAGGCAAGAAACATTGGGAGGCAGTGAAAGGAATATTGAGATACCTGAAAGCTACAAAGAGTATGCGTATATGCTATGGGAGTCAGGAGCTAAGTGTAAAGGGTTTTACAGACTCAGATTATGCAGGTGACTTAGACAATCGAAGGTCTACGTTAGGGTATGTCTTTACATTGGCTGGTGGAGCAGTATCATGGCGTTCTAGATTACAAGATTGTGTTACCCAGTCTACTACAGAGGCTGAATATGTTGCAGCATCAGAGGCATGCAAAGAATCAATTTGGCTTAATCGACTAGTAACAGATTTGGGAATCAAAGAAGAGATGCCTGTGTTATATTGTGATAGTCAAAGTGCTATACAATTGGCTCGCAATCCAATTTATCACTCAAAGACAAAGCATGTGGATGTGAAGTATCATTTCATCAGGGAAATGCTCGAGGATAAGCAACTTTAGCTTGTCAAAGTTCACACCACAGAAAATCCTGCTGATCTACTTACAAAAGGACTTCCCTCAGAGAGCTTTGCGCATTTTCGCAAGCAGTTAGGTGTAGGGTAGTATATCACTTCTCTACATCTCTTGTATATTAGCTTGTATAGTAGCTTCTCTCACACTTAAAGTACCACATTGGACTTTAAGTGGGAGGTTGTTGGGGTATAAAGCCCAATGTGGTCGCCCAAGTAAGTGGGTGGGCCGCCAGGTATGTACACATATTCTTTTGTAAAAAACCTAATAAGAACTCACTATGCTCTACACATTACAGTAGAGCGAGTTCACCATATCGTCGTGCTCTTCTTCTCGCACTCTCTCTCGCGTCGCACTTCCGCTCGTACTCCTTCATATTGTTTTGTTGTTTATCCCATGGGTCATATCTAACCTCCATGGAAGATAATTCAATCTCTCTCTCTCTCTCTCTCTCTCTCTCTCTCTCTCTCTCTCTCTCTCTCTCTCTCTCTAACCACTTTGAAGGCAATTTGTGCAAGGAGATGGGCGGCGAGCACATAGAAAATGGGCAAAATTGACAAAAAATGACCATTTTTATTCATGAAAATAGGAAATGATGAAAAAAAGGCCAAATATTTTTGGAAAAAAAGAAAGTTAGAGCCCCCTCATCATCCACGTGCACACGGATGTTCGGGGGGCTCCAGTCCCCCTTTTTTTAACATTGTGAAAATGGGAAAAAATTATCAAATTGGACAAATTATCTAGAAAAAATATGAGACTTGGAGCCTCCTCATTGTCTGAGTGATATAAACTTACAATCTAGAAGATCATGGCACCAGTTATCCATTATACATTTCAAAATGGATTAAAAAAAGTACTCGACTAGATTCTCATTCATAAATGAAGATGGAATTACAAAGTTTGAGCTCAATTGATGGGAAGTAGTAGCTCTATTAGGTTGGGTACTAACCATTCTGGTAGCTGATAGAAAACTTGTGACCCTATCCTATTTGTTGAAGGATCTTTCTTAGGAGTAATCATCGACTGATTGCTTGCCAATTTTTCCAACTCTTGCAAATTAGCACTCGAAGTAGTCTTTGGTTTGTCGACTAGAATTTTCATAATCAAAACTAAAATACTTTCCTTCTATGAGCTTACATTTTCAAATTTATTATAATTTAATGCTCATGCCTCAAATAGGAATGCCAATTAGCTAAGGTCAACTTGATGAGGTTTCTCTAGGTTTTGAATTGCTTTAGATGGTCTTGGTGGAGTCACATCCCCCTATTAAGTTTCAACGGGTTTAGTTAAGTTTCATATTTGCAGTATCTTTAGAGTCTATTTACACTTTTTTGGATGCACCATAGCTAACATGTACCTTTACCCTTCTAGCAAGGGATATCAAAAGAAGTGTGAGAGGTTGGTGAGACTTGCCTTTTAACATTATGATGGCCAATTCTAATTGAATATTGTGTGTTGATGGTGGTAGCTATCAATCTCACTTATTGATGTGTGGGCTCTGGAGATGATTTCTAGGAAGATTCTTCTTATTGATTCCCTACTATTGGACTTTCCAACAATCAATTCCCTACTAATAGAGAAATATCTTGTTTTCTCTGCTATTGTGAAAGGTTTTCTAGACTCCCCCTATTTTAAGTTGATGAGTACTATGGTAAACTATGCTTTAGTCTTTATACTTGCTTATGGATACTCAATGGTACATCTGGTGCTCGGGGGGTGCACTATGTAATCATGTTCATGTATAGCTTGAGTTCGAAAGGAGGGGTTTTAAAATGCAAAAATTCAGGCAAGTTAACAAAGATACATTAATATAAGTGGTTATTATATTCAATTTTGGAAAAAATCCTAAAATAAGAGGTCATTTTACTCATTCAAACATGTTAAAAGAGGGGTTTTTTTAATACCTCACGAATGCACATTATATAGGGGGGTATTGAATGGTAAACCCCCTAAAATCTAGTGGGTTCTCAAGGATTGCATGTATCCTTGGCTCACTTGTGGCATTGGGTAATGTAGGTTGGATGAGAAATCAAGGATCACAATAGGATGCTAACAAGACACATCCTTCGAAAAAGATACTATTCAAGCTTGAAGGACATGATGACTCTAATTCATCGGATGGTGTGACAACGTAGAAGGTAGATTAGATTGCACAAATACAGGGAAGAAAGAAGGAGGCTCTGAAAAATCAAACTAAGAAAGGCATGGCCCAAATGTTGTAAGCCTCCCAAAAGCCAAAAACCACATAGGAAGATCAAGGAGAGGATTCCCACACTCAAACGTTCAACTCTAGATGATAGTGCACAGACACAGCTAAGCAAAGGATCCTTGGCATCAACATGGGCTTTACGAGGATGTTACTGTATCTGCAAATTTGAACAAAAAAGGGTGATTAGGACATGATCCATAAAGATGTTAGGAAATAAGACGTAGCTAAATAGATAATTGAGTAGATTACTTAACGGAGAGAGACAGATTTATATACACGAGATTATAGAGTAGAGAGAGAGAGAGAGAGAGTACACATGATATACGTGGTTCACCCAATGTTGGCTACGTCCGCGGGAAAGCAGCCACTCAATGGCTTTAGTACCTCAAAACAAGAAGTAGTTTACAAAGGGATTATACCCTTAATGGAGCTCCCGCCTTGGTTCACTCTCACCACCTCACACTCACCTTGTTGCATCAACTTCACACTATGAAATGTGTGTAGAAATGGCCTCCTTTTATAGGCCAAAATGGCTGCCCTCTCTTATGAGAGACATCCATGTGTAGCCGCCCTTGTGCGAATAAGTCCAAATCGGACCCTCCAATCCACCCATGTGTGGCCGCCCTTGAGAAGACAAGTCCGCTTTTGAATTCGGCCACCGGCCACCGGCCATTGACTTTCGACCACCGGCCATCGGCCATTGACTACCGGCCATCGGCCAACCGACCGGTTGTTTTCCGACCACTTTCCGGCCGCCGTCCGGCCATAGTATTCCGGCGAAAATAAAGTCTCGGGGGCGGAGGCCCCCGAGGCCTTTAAAGTTGCCCCTGATTCTTATCCGTGGAAATTTTGGTTTCCGGTGAGTGATTTTCCTTCACGCACGATGGCTTCTCCTCATAATGGGGGCCTTACAAATGTGCGCTTTTACCACAGAAAATTAGAAGGGTAAATCAGGCTCCATACTTAACAATCTCCCACTTGGAGACTGATCTCCAAACCAAACCTGAGACTGCTTTCCATTCTGGCTTCTTATCCTTGAATACCGATTGAAGATGAGCAAAAGCTCAACTTCTCCTTGTTGACCACCTTTGTAAACATGTCTGTAGGATTTTCACTTGTATGCACCTTTCCTAGCTTTAGTTGTCCCTCTTCCAAAAGTGTGCGTATGAAGTGATATCTCACCTCAATGTGCTTTGTCCTAGAATGAAAGGCTGAGTTCTTCGCAAGATGGATAGCGCTTTGGCTATCACTGTACAAGACACAATTGTCTTGTTTGAATCCAAGCTCTGCTAAGAATCTGTGAAGCCACAGAATTTCTTTGCTTGCCTCCGTCATTGCTACATACTTTTCTTCCGTGGTAGAAAGTGAAACCACTTTCTGCAGCTTTGAAGCCCAGCTTATTGCTGTGCCTCCAACCGTGAACACATAGCCAGTAGTGCTCCTTCGAGTATCTTTGTCACCTGCCATATCTGCATCAACATACCCTTCTAGAAAAATATTAGTTCCTCCAAAATACAAAGCATTTGTTGTTGTCCCTTTAAGATATCTAAGTATCCACTTCACAACTTGCCAATGCTCTTTACCTGGGTTGTCCATGAAGCTACTCACAACTCCCACTGCATGTGCAATGTCTGGCCTTGTCCAGACCATAGCATACATTAGAGAACCTACCGCTGCAGCATATGGAACTTTCGACATATAGGCTATCTCCTCTTGTGTCTTTGGACACGTATCCTTCGTTAGTTTAAAATGACCAGCCAAAGGTGTAGAAACTGGTTTTGCATTTTGCATTGCAAACCTTTCTAGTACCTTCTTGATGTAATCTTCTTGAGATAGCTTTACTGTCTTCTTCGTCCTGTCCCTTGATATTTTCATACCAAGTATCCTCTTTGCAACACATAAATCTTTCATTGAAAAAGATTTGGACAGCTCCTCTTTTAGGTCTTTGATGTCCTGCATGTTAGCACTTGCAATCAACATGTCATCAACATACAACATTAGGATGATGAATTTCCCATCTCCCAAATTCTCCGTGTAGACGCAGTGATCTGAGTTGCATCTTGTGAATCCATGATCCAACATCCATCAATCAAACTTCAAGTACCATTGTCTTGATGCTTGCTTTAAACCATACAAGCTCTTCTTTAATCAGCAAACTATTTTCTCCTTAACTTTTACTTCATACCCCTTTGGTTGAAGCATGTAGATTTCCTCCTCTAAGTCACTGTGAGGGAATGCCGTATTTACATCCATTTGCTCGAGATTTAGATCATGAGCAGCCACAAGGCTTAAGACAAGCCTAATTGAGTTCATTTTTACAACAGGAGAAAATATTTCATTGAAGTCAATACCTTTCTTTTGAGAAAAACCTTTTACCACAAGCCTAGACTTGTACCTTTTCTTCCCACCTTCTTCTTCCTTTAGCTTGTACACCCATTTGTTTTGAAGTGCCCGCTTACCTTTAGGCAACTCAACCAAGTCCCATGTTTGGTTGCGATGTAGTGAGTCCATCTCCACTTGCATGCTCTTCGTCCATTCTTCTTTGGATTCATGCTGCATAGCTTCTTCATATGATTCTAGCTCTCCAAAATCTGAGATCAAGAGATGGTTGAAGGAAGGAACAAACCTTTCTGGAGGTCTACTTGCTCTTGTAGATATTCGGGGAATAGGTTGAGGCTCCTCATTTGGTTGACGTTGTTGCACATTGTCACCGTTTGCAGTCCTTGAGTCTTCACCGTCCTCAAGATCCATGTACTCATCACCTGTTTCTTTTGTTTGTTTTCTTTCCAAGTAATCTTTGTACATAATTTGTTCGTTAAAAATTACATCCCTACTCCTTAAGATTTTACCATCTTTAGGATTCCATAGGAGATACCCAAAGTCTCCTTCTCCATAGCCAATGAAGAAACACTTTTTGGACTTTGCATCTAGCTTTGATCTTAGGCTTCTATCTATGTGCATGAAAGCCTCACACCCAAACACTTTGAGAAATTCATAATTCACCGGTTTATCTGTCCATGCCTCTTCTGGAACTCCCCCATCCAATGCCTTTGAGGGTGACCAATTGATTAAGTACACAGACGTGCTTACAGCTTCCGCCCAAAGCTCAAGCGGTAGGCCTGCATGTAGCCGCATGCTTCGTGCTCGTTCCATGATTGTCCTGTTCATCCTTTCCGAAATCCCATTTTGTTGAGGTGTCCTTGGGGTTATCCTTTGTTTCCGAATGCCATTGCTAGCACAAAAGCTTTCAAAAGCTTGGCTGCAATATTCGCTTCCATTGTCGGATCTGAGGCATTTAACCTTGGTACCTGTTTCATTCTCCACAAAGGCTTTCCACCTTTGAAATATGGAAAATACATCGGATTTATTCTTCATGACATAAACCTATGTTTTTCTAGTCGCATCGTCTATGAATGTTACATAGTACAATGAGCCACCAAGTGATGGTGTACTTGCAGGACCCCAAACATCAGAATGAACCAACTCAAGTTTTTTATTTTTTCTTTCATTTCCTGATTTTTGAAATTTTACCCTCTTTTGTTTACCATAAACAAAATCTTCACAGAACTCTAAGTCCACTTCTTTCAAACCTGGTAGAAGATTCTTTGTTTGAAGGATTTGCATTCCTTTGGCACTCATATGCCCAAGTCGGTAGTGCCACCACACACTGTCAACTTCTGTAGTTGTTGCACAAGCTGAAGGTTGCGTGCTAACAGTACACAAGTAAAGTGTACCGACTTTTTCACCCTTGGCAACCACCAAAGATCCCTTTGAGATCTTCCACTGTTTGTTTCCGAATGCAATGTTGTGACCTTCATAGTCCAATTGTCCTGTAGAGATCAAATTTTTGCGAAGAGAAGGAACATGCCTAACATCTTTAAGCTTCCATTCATTTCCGTTAGCAGTTTTGACAGAAACTGTACCTTTGCCTACAATCTCACAAGCTTCATCATCTCCCAAGAATACATACCCAAAATTACCTTTGGTGTAGTCTTGGAAATGTTGCTTGTGTGGTGTCGCATGGAATGAAGCCCCGGAATCTACTATCCAGGAATTAGACACATTGTCTAATGAGAGAATTAGAGCATCTTGCTCTACTTTACCTGCCACATTGGCCTCCGATGTTGGCTTGTTGTCGTGAGACTCTGTCTCCTTCTTCTTCTTGTACCAGCAATCCTTCTTGACGTGGCCCTTCTTGCCGCAGTTCCAACATTCAAGAACTGTCTTTGTGCGTGACTTGCTCCGCCTTGAGCGATCACGACCCTTTTGGTTTTTGAACCTCTCCTTAGGCCTTCCTCTTGTTTCCACTGATAGTGTAGCACTTGATGATTCTCCTGTGCTTCTCCTTCGCATTTCCTCGCTTAGGAGAACACCCACAACATCATCAAACTTAAGAGTATTTGTGCCAGAGATAGAATTACTTACAGCCATCACAAGGCTGTCCCAACTATCCGGTAGAGATGATAGTATAAGGAGAGCTCGCACTTCGTCATCGAAATTGATTTTCACCGATCGAAGTTGACTAATGTTTGTGTTAAAGTCATTTAGGTGTTCTGCAACTGAACCATTCTCTGCCATCTTTGGATTGAACAAGCGCTTCATAAGAAATACCTTATTGGATGCTGATGGTTTCTCGTAGAAGTCGTCAAGTGACTTCATCAAGTCCTCTGTGGTCTTCATCTCCGGAAAATTGAAGGCCACCGTTGACGCCAAGCTTAACCGGATTGTTCCCAGTGCCTTTCGATCAAGGACAATCCATGCTTCATCTGCCATTGTTGCGGGCTTCTTCGTAAGACCGCCTAGTGGCAAATAGAGATCCTTCTGGTAGAGATAGTCTTCAATCTGCATCTTCCAATGTTGGTAGTTTTTGCCGTTGAACTTCTCAATCTTGAGCTTCCCTTCCTCTGCCATAACTCCCACTCAATTCAAGGAATCCTTTCCTTGAGATAATTTAGCTACGAGCAAACCTTGCTCTGATACCAGTTGTTAGGAAATAAGACGTAGCTAAATAGATAATTGAGTAGATTACTTAATGGAGAGAGACAGATTTATATACACGAGATTATAGAGTAGAGAGAGAGAGAGAGTACTCACGATATACGTGGTTCACCCAATGTGGGCTACGTCCGCGGGAAAGAAGCCACTCAATGGCTTTAGTACTTCAAAACAAGAAGTAGTTTACAAAGGGATTATACCCTTAATGGAGCTCCCGCCTTGCTTCACTCTCACCACCTCACACTCACCTTGTTGCATCAACTTCACACTATGAAATGTGTGTAGAAATGGCCTCCTTTTATAGGCCAAAAGGGCTGCCCTCTCTTATGAGAGACAGCCATGTGTAGCCGCCCTTGTGCGAATAAGTCCAAATCGGACCCTCCAATCCGCCCATGTGTGGCCGCCCTTGAGAAGACAAGTCCGCTTTTAAGTTTGGCCACTGGCCACCGGCCATTGACTTCCGACCACCGGCCACCGGCCATTGACTTCCGACCACCGGCCAACCGACCGGTTGTTTTCCGACCACTTTTCGGCCGCCGTCCGGCCATAATATTCCGGCGAAAAAAAAGTCTCGGGGGCGGAGGCCCCCGAGGCCTTAAAAGTTGCCCCTGATTCTTGTCCGTGAAAATTTTGGTTTCCGGTGAGTGATTTTCCTTCACGCACGATGGCTTCTCCTCATAATGGGGGCCTTACAAATGTGCACTTTTACCACAGAAAATTACAAGGGTAAATCAGGCTCCTTACTTAACAAAAGATTGGTTTCACTCTATTTGTGGATGTTTTGTCAAATTAAGTTTAACATTACAGCCTATGAAGTGCAATTGAGCAATATAGAAAATTAAGAAGACTTTGAATTTGAAAGGTCGAAGTTTAAAATTGCAGCTCTAAGCAACCAACATGTATTATGATCAAAATCAAAATGATACTAGTACCTACTAGCTCTTTGATCTTTGATCTCATGCTTTGATTTGGGATGTTCATGTTGCCATGAATATACGGTGTTTTCTGTTATGATTCTGCATGCAGGTGCAAGATTCATGTATGATGTGTGTGGCGTGTGAATAAACACACCCACTTTTACACTTTATTCAATACCTTAATCTTCAAACACTACCATATTTGATCCCTTGTTAGAAATGCCCTCAGGAAATCATTGAAACCTCACCCCCCCACATCCTGCCATTTGTATAACTAGATTGTACTTCTTTCTGTCGATAATAATACCATGGTTCCATATGAAAGGTCGGCTACTTGGATGAAGAAGGCGAGAATATTTTGAATCTAAGTGTATAGATAACAAAGTAAAGAAACCTAGTGTTGTGCAATGCCTTGGATGGCTTGTAGGCCAAATGTAGTGTAGAATGCACAAAAAGTGCTCGACGAGGTTCATCTTTGGATGCAATCCCTTGACACACACTAATTGCACAATATGTCCAACAAGGGTACCCCGAGGAACCTATGGAATGCTTTCGATGGATGCAAAGCAAGGGCAGAATGAAATACTTAGATAGGGGATGTTGGAAAGAAACCTAGTATTTTGCAATGCCTTAGGCTTCTATACCAAATTTGGTGTACATTAGAAAGCACAAATAAGTGCTTGAGGAGGTTTATCTCTAGGAGGCAGTCTCTTGACACTCACTGATTGCAAGATATGACCAACAAGGGTATGACCAGGAAGTTAAGGGCTACTTTCAATGGATCCAAATTGAGGCGTGGCATTAAGCAAGATGCTAATATGGGCATATGATGTAGTTAGTTAGGGATAGTTGAACAGAAACCTGTTTCTTAGCAATTTCTTGAACGAATTTATGTCAAATGTGGTGTACATCAAAAAACACAAAAAATTCTTAAGGACGTTTGTCTTTGGGATAACATATATTGATACACATTGATTGCAAGATATTTCATATATTGATACACACTCATTGCAAGATATGACCAACAAAGGTACGACCAGGAAGCTATGGGATGCTTTCAATAGACTCAAAGAGATGGCATCTGTCGAGTTGCAACAATCACCTATGCTGGCATCTTCAAGGCATGTTCAACTACAGAAGATGTTTCTTTAGGCACAAGAATTTAGGATGTTGTTAGTGAGGGGTTATTGGTTAATTGAAATCTAGTTGGTTTGAGGTTTCTTGAGTTGATATGCTAAGTTACTTTGGGATTATGGTAAATTTGTTGTTTGATATTCTTTAGAATATGATATTCAATCAAAATTAATTAGAAATGACACTTTTTTAAAGCTACATTTTAGTTTAATAAGTGATGTGCATGAGCATACACTCCCACAAGCAAATACATGCATGCATATTACATCTGATTGTTTGGTGATTGAAGGAATGTAGAACCTATTCTAGATTTTTCTCATGCCAGACTAATATTTGAAGATATCATGGATTTGACATGAGCTCGCAAATATAATATGGAAAATCCCGGTGGGACTACCGGTTTGGGTGGTTTTGCAGGTTAATAGAAAGGTCATGTGAACATTAACGTGGTCACATGTTTTAAAAAGTGATCACTTAGTGTTATTAACATGTTCGCATGTTTGTGATCACGTTGATGAAATACTTGCTCAAGTGTGTGTCAAATACCAAAATCTAATCTATTTTCCTGCAAGTTTCATATGATGGTCTATGATGAGTACAAAATTTCAAATGCACTCAAACTCACGACATGAATAGGAAAATCTATAATAGGCATCCCTATCATACTAGCAACTCATTTCAATGGAAAAATTACACCTAATGTGGATAGTCTAATTTTAGTAGTAAACCTCTCAAAAAACCCCGTCTAGCTCACTAATTTACTATGCCAATTTCAAATGTAGTGCTTAATAATCACATGATCACTTGAATTTTTTTGTGATCACCATGTGTTATTATTATATTGAAACACATTTAATCCGATGAATGGTGACTTGATAACCCACCAAAATCCCACCAAGCTATTATATTTTCATGGCACGCCCACTTGGATATGCAAAAAATGCTGCAATGGGCATGCTAGAATATAGAAAAGCCCAGTCGAACCACCGGTTTGGGTGGTTTTTGTAGGTTAATAGGAAGTTCATGTGAACATTTAACATGATCAAGTGTTTTGAAAAGCGATCACTCAGTGTTATTAACATGTTCGTATGTTACTTGAAAAGATGGCCAAGCGTTGGTGGAGAGACCATTGTACTCAGAATAATGTAAACCCTAATGCAACAACTTGGGATCACTCGAATGAAATCCCTACTCAAGTGTGTCAAATATCAAAATATAATCTATTTTCCTACAAGTTTAATATGATGGTTTATTTTAGCTAACCAAATTGCAAATTCACTCGAACTCACGACATGAATAGGACAATATATAGAAGGCATCCATATTTTAATAGCAACCCATTTCAATGCCTAGAAAAATGATGCATGATTTGGATAGCCTTATTTTAGTTGTTCAATTTGGGTACTTGAAGAACTCTATAACATCCTCTAAGTGAGCTCTATCTACTCCTATGTTTAGAACTGGGTTTAGATGTGTTAATCATGTGCTAAGAGAAATATAAGAGTGTAGATAGCCACACTCAAAGTTACACAATACCGCAAGAAAGCTTGTACTAAATGGAAGAGATTTCAATTGAAAACACATAGCTACACTCAAAGTTGCAATGCTACGCCGTACAAGAGAGATACAAATGGAAGAACCAAGAGAGGAAACACAGACAACAACAACATCCATACACCCACTTTATATTATCCAAAACTTTCCTCGTGAAAATTCAAAATAGTTGCACATAATTTAGGTTTCACAAAATATTGACTTTTTTTCCCTTTTGAAGTTGTTTAGGGTTGGTACACACAATTAGGGGTTTGATTTTTGGATGCCAATTTCAAAATCTCATTTGAATCAAAATTATTTTAGTTCAAATTTCATTTGACCAATTTGGGATCTACCCTATGATGAAGTTGTTGGGTATGCAAGCACGGATTCAATAGTGTCTGAGCCCGTGAGAAAAAGTCTCAAGACGTGCAGCTATAGACCATCAGATAGAGTAAAGTTTGCATGGCATTTTTTGTCTTTACATATACATTGTAATCATGATCAAGAAATAGTGTAGCGTGGTTTTTTTACTTCTGTATCGAAGCTCTCCCTCTCTCTCTCTCTCTCTCTCTCTCTCTCTCTCTCTCTCTCTCCCTCTCTCTCTCTCTCTCTCTTTCTTGTTTTCTGCTACACCACAGCATCTCGCCATGCCTCCTTAGCCTAAAATCAACACTTGGTATCAGAGAAAGGTACTCTTAGCCTTGGCTCCACACAGCGTGGGAGCAGCCGCTTACAGAAGGAGCAAGCAGCATGTCGACCTGCAACAAATCAAGAAAAAACCAACTACTCTTGAATCGGCTCATACAGCCCGCTGTGAACACCTTTGTCATCCACGCCATCGGAAGCCCTCTGCTTCAGAAATCACCATCCTTTTTCTTGATTTCACACTCAATTTAAAGTGTCCATCTCATTTGACACAAAGGGACAGTCACACCCTATTAACCCTCTACAAAATTTTGATTCTCTGCTCGGTGCTCACAGTAGATAAGCCAGGTGCTTTTGGAGGCTTATGTTGAAGGCCAAGCTGCTATAAATGAATATTCAATGAATGTAGTTGCATCCATCTCTTTAAAGCGGTCCTAAAGCATAGCAAAAGGGCCAAACTATCCTTGGCATATCAAATATGGCCTCTAAGGTGGATAAATTCAGCGGGATCAGTTTCCACACTTGGCAGATCAAGGTAAAAGGCGATGAAGCAGGCACTACAGTTGCAGTAACTCCAGCCCTCTTTTCTTGAGCAACAAAGTAAAGAAGAACAAGCTTTTGGTATCATTTTAACTTGCTTAGACAATGACTTTATTCATTATTTGTATGATGTTGATTCTTCAAGTGCTGCCTAGATAAGTTAGAGAAGCTTTTCGATGCCAAAGTTAAGTATTCCAAACTGAGTTTAAAAATGGAAATATATTCTCTTCACATGCGTGAAGATGAAATCATTGCAGCTTTAGCTAATAGATTGAATAGCATCAAAACACAGCTAGTTTATTTTGAATCCCCTGTGCAAGATGAAGATCTCATAACCGTTTTTTTAAATAGTCTACCGGAAGAATTTTGTCAAATTGTCACTATTTTAAAGGGGAAGGTCCTCTGCCTTCTTTGGATGGTATTGTTAACTCATTTCAAGAAGAGAGAAACTAGTACCACTAATCAAGAAGAGAGAAACTAGTACCACTAATCAGCTCTTTTGTACCAACTGCATATGTAGCCCGTGGTTGCACTTGAACTGCCAACTCCATCAGGTCTACTACCAGCACTAGACCTTGTGCTATATGTGGACGTAGCAATCATCAAACCAAGGATTGTTTTAGCAAAAATCCTTGCACCAATTGCGGAAAGACTAATCATCCATTGGACAAATTGTTTAAGAAGAACAAGCAACAAATCAATATGGTTGAAGGTGATGAAGATGATGCAACACCAATGCTTTTTGTAGACAGTGATGTCCTGTAGTTTGTTTTTCTTTAGTCTATCTTTATGTTTTCTTTATGTCAGTTATTTGTCAATAATTGTATGGTTTATAGGCACTGCCATAAAAACATAATGGTAAGACCACCCTTTGTTGTTTGGTCGGGTTCTTGTATGTCTCACTCTGATAGTTGTTTGAGGGAAGTACACACACACACCTAAGTTATTGTCAAGGGGGGGACTTCTACTCATGGTTTTAGGTGATTGAACTGTGCCATGGTATGTCTTGAGTCCATTGTCAGTGGTTTGGGCTTGGCGGTAGGGGGGGGGGGGGGGGGGTTTGTTGGGTATGCAAGCTCGGATTCAATAGTGTCTAAGCCTATGAGAACAAGTCTCAAGACATGCACCTATAGACCATCAGTTAGAGTAAAGTTTGCATGGCCTTTTTTGTCTTTACATATACATTGTACGAATGATCAAGAAATAGTGTAGCGTGGTTTTTTTACTGCTCTATCGAAGCTCTTTCTCTCTCTCTCTCTCTCTCTCTCTCTCTTTCTCATTTTCTGCTACACCACAACATATTGCCATGCATTGAAAGAAAGGTTTTTTAATTTGATTTTAGAGAAAAACCCGTAAGTTTTTGAAGAAAAAGCGATCTTTTTATTACCTTAATCATCTAAGTAAAGGGTTTTTTTAAATACCCTTTAAACGAATGTTATATGAATAGTTTCTTAAAGGTGCAACCCCGAGATGGTAGTCTTTGTCTACATAATGCATACAATCACGTTGTATGGTTAGAAGTGGAGACTGGATCTGAGATGAGTGAGCTAGAAAATAGACACTTCTATTCTCTAGGTGGCCTTGTGAGTGTCAAATTTCCACTTCTAGCACTTTCACATGTTTGATGCATTTAATGACTTTGTTGACACCTTCGAGTTGGATGGAAAATACTCGAGGCTTCCAAGCACCCCCTTTACCTCCAGTTTCATTGGATTGCGTAGTGGTTTGCTTCACTTTGCTAGCTCATTAAGTGGAGGGGTCTGATCTTCAAATGTTGTAATGAAAATGGCCTGTGAATTTTTAGAGTAGCGGAATTAGGAAATTAGATGAAGCACTTTTGTGAGATTACTTTGTGAGCATAGAGGGTGAACTTAATTGATGGTAGCCACATAAACATGGTACTTAGTTAACTTGGCATGAACAATAATTTTGCAAGAGAGAGAGAGGGAATTTAGAGAACATGACAATAGTTGAGGACCGGATTCATACGGATCCGGTACCCCCTCCAATAGTCATTTGTGTTATAGTTTCCCCCATCACGAGAGACTTGGTACAATACAATCTTTGTTTTCCTTGTGACCTAGGTGATGCAATAAAGATGAAAAGCTTCATGCATCACAAGAGTAACATAAACTTTGTAGAAAGCATTAACTATCCCAAGCCTCAGTCCCAAGGCCTCAAACACCTTTGAAGGTGGAGAGAGCTAGCGGGGAATGAGGATAGGGAAGAGGAAGAAGAAACATTCCATAGGAGAAAGAAATAGTTCCTCACTTATGATTACTCTTCTTGCTAGCATAGTAATGAAGATGGAGAATATGTGAAGCTTAAGCATTGAAGCATGGCTCTTGGTTGGATTTGCATTCCATAGCCAAGAGTGTCGGTGTAAGCTCTCACTTCTCACAAGCTTGGAGAAGGAGGTGGAGTTCCTCAACTTTTTGCAAGTCAGAATAGTTCCACAAAATGAGTGTGTGTGTGGTGTATATCCCCTAGCACCCCCCTCGCTTTCTTGGGGAAAGTTGTTGCTTTTCCACATGCTTCAAGCTCATTGGATCCCTCTTCCCCTAGCCAATCACATGCATCATGTAGTCAAGTACATGGGTAGTCTTTTCACAAGTTTCCTCCTTACCCCTTAGAGAGGAGAGAGAGAGCTTGAAAATATCTAGATATTTGTTGTATGGAACTAGAAGCTCATTGGACCCCTCTTTAGCCCAACCAATAGCATTCAATCACACCATGTGGTTAAGCTTAGGGAGAGTCTGACATGTGTCCCATGTGCCCTTTGAGAAAAGGGGTGCCCTTTGGGTGAGTGGAAGGTTAGGTCAAAGATTCCCCTAACTTTGGGACTTTCATGAATAGAAAGCTTCTCAAGAACCTTCCTCATTAATTTTGGAGGGTCTCTTTCTGACTCAAGCACCTGAACTCCCATGCATGGGAAGCTTCTCAAGCACCTTCCTCATTAAGTATGACAAGTACCTCAAGTACCTTAGTCATCAAGCATAACAAGCACCTTAGGTGGAGCTCCCACCTCAAGCTCAGCCCTAGATTTCCTAAGGTCAAAGGCAAGTTTAGGACGGGTTCGCACCTCAAGCTCAACCCTAGATTGCCTAAGGTAAAAGGTAAGTTTTGGTCGGGTTCCCACCTCAAGCTCAGCCCTAGCTTGCTAAAGGTCAAAGGACTTTTAACACTAACCATTGGAGGTCTTTAATGAAGCTAACCCTAAGGACTTTTAAGGTCCATTAGTTAACCTTGCGCTTTGCTAGACCATCTCTCACTTGGGCCCCTTTACCATTGGCCCTGTGTTGAGATAGATCCGTAAGCACATGTCTATATTCTAACCCTTGTTCTCGTTTATTATCCCACATTAAATGATCAGTTTAATATGAGAAAATCATTTGGGTTAAGGTCAAAGGAAAGTTTAGGTTGGGTTCCCACCTCAAGCTTAGCCCTAGTTTGCCTAAGGTCATAGGACTTTTAACACTAACCATTGGAGGTCTTTAATGAAGCTAACCCTAAGGTCTTTTAAGATCCATTAGTTAACTTTTCTCTTTGACATACCATCTCTCATTTGGGCCCCTTCACCATTGGCCCCCTGTTGAGATAGATCCATAAGCACATGTCTATATTCTAACCCTTGTTCCCATTTATTATCCCACATTAAATGATCAGTTTAATATGAGAAAATCATTTGGGTTGGTTAGATATTAGATTTAATGACATTACCTCTCTCTTGAAATCATAGTCGTCCTCCATAATGAGGTAAAAGAGATAAATCCATAGTCATTAGTCAGTTTGTCTTAGCAGGTAGAATATCCCTTTTTACCCTATTATATCATTCCAAGATGGATGACTAATCCATTTGGTGTTTGGGAGACATAGCTGCCACAAGCATATTTGCTCTTGAGTCCATTTCATCCTCCCAAGTAGAGTGACAAATTCTACACGGTGTTTGAGAGACGTCGTCCTCCCAAACATGATTCTTAGTATGCATACTACTTAAATTTGTGCACAATAAAGAGAGAATTAGTCTTATAAGACAAAAAAATTGATCATTTAAAAGAAACATGTACATTTTCTTACTCTAATGTAGCATTGTAAGCATTGACAAGGTTCATACTATCCTTAAGCTAGATTCCTTGCATCCATCTAGCATCTTCAAAAGGATAATTTTTGAACTTAATAAGATACCATCGGATAATCTTACCATGTCGTAGTACCTTGTCTTCATGCCAAAGGATAGCTTCAGGTTGTACCACCTCTTCTTACTCTTGGATTTCGGGAGGGTCTTCAATAATTGGTTCATTTGGAGGCTCTCCTTTGTAGGTCTTAAGTAGGCTCACATGAAAAGCATTGTGTATGAGCGAATGGTTAGGCAACTTGACTTGATAATCCAACTCATTGATTGGATTCAAAATTTGAAAAGGACCATAGTATCTTTTTGCTAGTTTAGCATAATATTTTTGATGGCCCGTAGGATTTTTGCCCGTCCTTTGCCTCAATTGAGCCTTAGGAAATTTAAGTAAGACCCAATCATTTTCTTTGAACGTTAAGGTTAGCATCAGATTTTTGCCTTAGTTAGGAGATGGATATAGCCTCTTTAATCTTTTGAAAAGATGCTTGCAGGTCATGGCTATACTCATCCACAGAAAAGATCTTACCATGTACTTTAAGTAGCAAGGGACTTTTAGGTCTTCCCTCTATGATTTCGAAAGGTGCTTTTCCCGTAGAAGTATGGATAGTATTATTATACTCATACTCTATAAGAGGTAAGTACTTTTCCCATTGTGAGCGTTGATCTACTTCTGTAACATAAGTCTTTAGTAGAATCGTAAGATTAGCTATTTCACTTTGGCCATCCTCTTGTGGGTGATAGGCCGAATAGAAATTCAATCTTGTACCTAGATTTTCAAAGAGACCTTTCCAAAAATTACTGGTCATTCTAGGATCTCTATTTGACAGGATGGATGTTGGCAATCCATGGTTTTGAAAATATGGGATATGAAGAGAGTTGCCCTTTGGTGTGCCTTAATAGTCTTCTTGGCAGGGATAAAGTGTGCTTGCTTGCAAAACTTGTAGACTATTGTCCATATTCCCATGAATAGACTTGGGTAATCCAAAGATAAAATCCATGGATATACTCTCCCATGGTGAATTAGGAATTTGCAAAGGCTGGAGTAATCCAGATTGCTTCCCTCTATCGTACTTGGTCTTTTGGCATACCACACATTTTGAAACATACTCTTGTATGTCCACTTTCATGGTAGGTAAATAAAAGTACGTCTCTACTCCTCAAATAGTAGGTTGAATACCTCTATGCCCCACATACGGAGGAGCATGGGATTCATACATGACTTTCTCATGAAGGGAGTGGGTAACACATAGCTTGTTGCCATGGAGAAGATAACCATCTTGCAAGGTGAATGGTTCCTCTTTCTTCCCCAAAGTAAGGCCTGACATTATGTCTTTCAAGTTAGGGTCAGCAGAACACTCATCTATCATAGAAGATAGATCTGTAAGGTCTCTGACCCCAACCAAAAAGAACACCCTTGTACCATGAAATGATCATAATGGAAAAAAATTACTATGTTTAGCAGTTTTCCGAATTCTGTCAGTGCCATGATGTTCAGAATGTTATAAAGCTTCAAAATGTGAATTAAAATATTTTTTGCGAAAAAATTCTAAAAATAGTAAGTTTTTGGTCACCCGACCCGTCCAGTCTCGACCGTCTCGAAAATCTACACCCGTACCCCGAATTTGAAAAAAATGCATTTTCGGACCCCGGGGGGGGGGGGGGGGCTGCTAAATATGGCAGGTACTCAGACCCGTACGTCTTAGTTAGAGCTTAGTATAGCAATTTACGGCATCAAAATCCGACTCGTATGGCCCGTTTTAGCCTAAAACCAAATTTTCACAAAATTGTTCGGGAGGCACCGGGGGGACCCGAGGCTGTGTGGGAACAGGTCCCAGCCCACTCCAGATCAGCTATAGCAGCTAGGGGGCGCCCTCTTACTTTGTGGGAGTCTTGGGGAAGCTGCCAAGCCTGCAACTCAGTGTGAGAGTCAGTTTACTGAGCCAACTGGACACTTGGTGGGTAGGCAACTGGACTTGCCATGCAAGGACTGAGTGCTCATCCAGATGCAATTAGCAACACAAATCGATTTTCAGCCTGTAGGAGCCTATTTAAAGGCCTACACACACACACACACAGACATATATGCTCACACACACATTGCATACTCACACACCTACACACTGGGAAGGTGCTGCCGGCACACACACAGCTTTTGAAGGAGAAGCAAGGAGGGAGGTGCTGCCGAAATTCCCATCTCGAGGATTCATTGCATCAGAAATTTAAGAGGATTCTCAACCCCTAATCACGGTAATTATGGTTTAATTACTGCTCTTCTTAATCTCATCATTACCCACTCATAATTCTTGTCTACTATGCCTACTTTTAGCTATAATTCTCTATAGCTGCTCTCTAAGTTTTCATAGCTATACTTCATTACATAGTTATCATTCATTTAGTTAATTTATTCAGCCATTCATCATCCTTAATCAAGGATTAATGCATGATTAGGAAAGATTCTCTCTCTAGGCGGTATAGTCAATAAATTGTCAACTAGTAATAGTGTAGATTTGTCAGAATTCAATCTTTCACTACTTAATAGACTTGTAATTAAATTATACTTAATCTTCTCTCACATTTAGATGCGATTAAGGCTGAAAATTAATCCGTCATTAGCCCAATAAGAAGAAGGTTTTTCCATCACACATGCCTGCGGTCACTCTGCACCTTCATATTGCTCTAGGAAAATGAATGAGCTTGCGTACTTCATATCTTTCGTGAATCAATTAGAAAAACTATGAACTTCTTAATCATCTAAGCCAAGTAATTAACCTGAGAGTCGTTTCCCATAGGGTGGATACAGAATTACCCTTAAAATTGCTAGGGCAAAAAAGGGAGAAATCTAACCTCGTGCATAAGGAGGAGTCTTTAATAAATCTAATCTGCCGATTGGTTTGTCTCGGACCTTAGCTCTTTTTTTTTCAAGTCTATCATTTAAGTAGTGAGAAAAATGGCCCTGGTTAAGAGGACTCGCTTCGGTGGTACCCACGACCGCGAGGCGGGAACAAGCAAGGTCAACGGAAAAGGAAAGGCTCCCATGGACGAGCAAATACCGGCCATCTCACGGGCTATTGACGAAGAAATGGAAGAGGTAGATCATATTTTTATTCAAGTTGTTTAAACTAACATTGCATACGCTAGTCAGGAATGCTCATATCCCCAAACATGTTGGAGAAATCCGACGGAAACCTCGGCATTGAAAGCATTGTACATTAAGTTCTAAAGTAGGAAGGAAATGTTTGATGGGAATGCGGTTTGCAATAGGAAAGAATGTCTGCTAGGGAAAATTTAGCTCGGCATGTTCATTCTATTTCCAATGTTGAATTAGTCATGAACCCCCTCCTGATCACAGGGGCAGAGTTCCTGGTTAAGGGCTCTTGAATCCACGATTGCTGGTTAAGCGGTGGGAATGTCCATGTCGTGCTTTCTATGCGGTGGACATACCTAGTTGTATGGGCAGCTAGGCGACAACGGGAGGAGTAAACTCTCGCTAGAGGGGGGATGTTGTACCTCCAGAACATTGGAATTTTTATGAATAAGTTTGAGTAGAATTTTTACTAGAATTCTGTCTTGGTGTTGTTTGCAATACTGGTTGAAGGGCTGTATTAACGAACAATGTGATTCGGAATTAAACAAGGAATATTTATGTTGAACAACCTTTGTGGTAGTAATTAGGTCACACAAGGAAGTGTGAGTGTGGGGGTGGAAAGTGGGGGCTTGGCTCAGGTTGCCAATGCCTACGAGATGGGTGGTCCCGATTGGTCGGGAACTCTCTGTCCCCATTGTGCTTACTTCGATATTAGTAATACTCATTGCCCCTAGAGCGGTGAAATCTTGAGTGTACGTGCCTCTGAAACATGGGGAAAAAGGCACGCGGGGTTTCTCTCCTCTTGGAAGGTGGGTCTTTGGATCTCTAGATAGTTAAGTACGCTTCCCCTGCGAGGTGGAGCTAGATCTCGTTGCTAGTAGGCTCGAACTTGACTCACTTTGTGATGAGAGATCTTCCGCTAGTTGAACCCTGAACCATTTTGTTTGCTTCCGCTATAGATCTAGTGGCCACCAGGTTTACCATCAGATTCGTTGTCTGATATGACGGGGTGGGGACCTCGCAAGATCATTGTGAGTTGCTATTGACATAGAATTAACTTTTGGTCATCGTGAAAGTGCATCAGCCACTTGATTGTGCTTACCAGCAATGTGAGCAATGTGGAAATTAAATTGCAAAAGAAAATTTGCCCACCTCATTTGTTTGTCGAAAGCTTTTTTTGCATCATGAAGTACTTGAGACTTTGATAGTGTGTTCGTAAAATGAATGGAGTCCCCAACAGATAGTGCTTCCATGTTTCTAGGACATGTAGAACAGCTAACAAATTTTTTTCATAAATGCCTAAGACCCGTTCATCCATGTTGAGCCTTTGGCTCTCATATGCTATGGCATGCCCTTCTTGAAGCAAGACTGCTCCAAGGAAATCACCACAAGCATCACATTCGACCTCAAATGGCTTTGAGACGTCCGAAAGCATAAGGACTGGTTGGGAGGTAAGCTTCTCTTTGAGCTTGTCAAAAGCACTTTGCTCCTTAGCAGTCCATGAATACTTAATGTTTTTCTTTGTTAAGTCATATAATGGTCCTACTATGTGAGAGAATTTTTCGATGGAGCATCTATAGTATGCACACATACTATAAATAAAGCTATGGAGCATCTATAGTATGCACACATATTTGAGAGAATTTTTCTATGGAGCGTCTATAGTATGCACACATACCAATAAAGCTTCTTAGCTGATGTAGATTTCTTGGATTAGGCCATGCTTTTATTACCTCCAACTTTGATTGATCCATACGGATACCACCTCAAGAGATAATATGACCTAAGTATTGAATCTCTTGAAGGAAAAATTTTCTTTTCTTTTGATTGAGAAAAACCTTATTCTCCCTTAATGCTTGAAAAATCACTTGGAGATGTTGCTTGTGTTCCTCCAAGGAATTGGAGTAGATGATGATATCATCAAAGAACACTCTAGTGAATTTTCAATAAGGTCTAAAAATTTTCTCCATCAATCGATTGAATGTAGCTGGTGCATTAGCCAAGCCAAAAGGCAAGACCAGATATTCATAAAGGCCAAACATTGTACGAAACACGGTCTTTAATATGTCTTCATTCACTATCCTTATTTGATGGTAGCCACTTTTAAGGTCAATATTCCTACCGAAGTAGGTAGAGCCTCGTAGCTTATCAAACAGATCTTATACCCGATGTACAGGAAATCTATTTTTGATAGAGTGATATGGTTTAGTGCACGATAGTCCACACACATGCGGTATGTACCATCTTTCTTTTGCACTAAAATGACTAGAGAACAAAAGGGAGAGGAGCTAGGCCTCACCATCCCTTTGTCCACAAATTCTTGTACTTGCCTCCTATTCTCCTCTTTGCTTCCTTAGCATCTATATACATATTCTTTCCCTTGTAGGTGAAGAAGATTCTCCTTTAAGGGAACTTCATGCTGGCAGCCATGCGGTTGAACCATGGAACCCCTAGGATAGCATCCTCATGTTGGAGAGGAGAGATAAAGAGTCTTCTTTGTCGACATAGATTTGGACATGAAGCCTCAACTTCCCAATCAAGGGAGTAACGGAGGCTTGCTGTCCTTTGAAAGCGGCATCGGTAGTTACAACATCTCCCATCTCAAAAGCTTGAATGCCCAACTTGGTGGTCAACTCCATTGATATGAAGTTGTGAGTAGAACGAGGGTCAAACAAGATGAAGGCATCATGCTCCCTTACCTTTCGCCAAGCATAGGAGAGAGGTGATCCTTTACAATGAGCATTCTCTTTTGGAGCTTCAATAGTGGAAGCTCTAGGAGTCTCATTGCGAGCATTTCTTTTGGGGCAAGAACGATAACCATGCCCTTGCTCCCCACATTTAAAACATTTGTGATCCCTGCAAAAAGTTTCAAGCTCTTCAAGAGAGAGTTTATTTTTACCTTTGTAAACTCCTTTCTCCTTGGACCAATTGTTGTTGGTGTTGTTGGAATGGCCTTGGGAAAAATTTTGGGCATTGATTTCTCCCTTTTCATCACTTTTTGTCTCTATTTTCCATGGGCTTGACATTCCGTCTAACCCCTTGTTGGAAATTGATGCGTGAAGCAACCATGGTATGGTGGATTACTTCGCTGATAGAACTAGGCCATTGAGAGTTGACATACTCGACTATCTCTTCAGGTAATCCCACACAGAATTGTTGCTTTTGCTCAGCAGAGTCTATCTTTTGAAAGACAGTAGCCTTGAGATGCAAATCCCAAAACTTTTCCACATATTTGTGCATAGACTCACAAGAGATAACCCTCAAACTCCACCATTTGGTGATCACTTTGTCATTTTCATCGCTTGCAAGGAGTTGCTTCATGATGGAAACTCGTAGAGTTTTACATGTCTTTGGGGATTCGCCATTGCCACAAAGGCTAGTCCACCATTGACAAGCCGATTTTTGGAAGTGCATAGCTACATGGTGTAGCTTGGAGGACTCTGTGAATCCATCATCTCCGAAGGCCGCATCAAATTGTTGGATGAAGGCCAATACTTTATCGAGAGCACCAAAGGTGCCATCATAGGTGAGAAAAGAGATACTCTTTCCTCTCTCTTTGAACTTCTTGAGCTTTTGTGACCTTTGCCATGCAGGGTAAGATTTTTGATGTCCTCCCCTCTTATATTCTCTAGGAGAATAACCATAGATTTCATCCGTAGAGGAGGAAGGTGAAGAAGAAGGAGAAGAGGGTGACCTCTTTCTTGCCCTTTTATTCCTTGGTTTCCTCTCTTCCCTTTTGCAGTGACAAGGAGAAGGACTATCGGTTAACCTTTTCCTCTTGGCAGGAGTTGGCAATCGTTTAGTCTGCCTTCTTTGTGGAGCCAAATCTTCGGAGGAATTTAGGGATTCATTGCATTCTTGATCTTTGGATTCCTCCTCTCATATGGGAGAGAGTCTTCTTTTGGGGGTCTCATCAAGAGGCCTCGTAAGCTCTCTCTCCTCTTAGACAGGAAAGGAAATCCCATAAGCATGAAGTTGTTGAGTAACTTCGGCTTGCAAAGCAGGGTTGCCCATAGCTTGTTGCAGCCTAGTGACAAGATAATTAACAAACATGGGGGCATCATTATTGGGACCTTCATGTGCAAAATCAAAGTTATCAATGTTCATTCTACTCTCTTGGTTATTGTCAGCCATGCAAATCAAACTTATCTGTTTACTTAGTGTATGCTTTGGCAATTCGAGACCTTAGTTGCTACTTCTCTTAGCCTTTGAAAATAGGTACTTAAGTATCTACACCCATGGCTCGAATTAGTTAATTATAGAGAGTAGTGGAGTGAGTCTAACATAGCGAAGTTGCCGAGCGATAGCTCCTTTTGGACTTCTTATGTCTCAATAATGGTAAAGCCGTAGGCAAGTCTAAAAAGACTCCATTATTAAGACCAAATCTCCTGAGGTGTGCACCATCTCCCACATAGTGGGCTCAATAAAACCGATAATAGCTGCCAAATGGTGTGCCCTTAGGGAGAGGTGGCTGCCCATTAGCGAGCAAGGATTGTGCCCATATAAGAGGCCACCTGTGTAAAGTGGGGGTGAGGGGGGCGAGGGGGGGGGGGGGGGGATTTTAGCAGGAAATGGAGGAAAAAAGAGGGGATGACATGGCGCAGGCAGCGGGAGTGGTAGGAGAAGAGCTCGCGCTGGCCAACGTGATGCTCGGATGGTGGCGGGCATGATGTGAACTTTGCTTGATGTCCTATGGAAAAAAAATTGGGCCCACTTCCTTTGCGCTTGCGGCTCTGCGCGGTGGTGCATGGGGCGGTTTTAATATGTAGCAAGGGTGGCGGTGCTAGTTTGGGCCGGTGAGGGGTGGTGCCAGTGGCGCACACGCCCGCATGGGGATGTGGTTGGCAGTCAACTCATAGGATGATGATGTGGCAGGATCCCGCTGCGGGCTGGTTCACACGTCGCCAGGCTTTTTGAAGGAAAGGGGACGGCACCGCTCGCGATATCGCTAGTGGTCCTATGCATAGATAGAGGGCAGTTCCATGGGGTTCAAGTGAGAGAGAGGGAGAGTGTGGCCGACCGGGCAGGTCGAATGCAAAGGAAGGTCCCATAAAGTGAAGGAGAGAGAGAGGGGGTTTAAAGGCAACTCTAGTGGCCGAGAGAAAGACCAGGCAAAGCAATCAAAAAGCAGGCCGAGACCAAAAGGGAGAATGAGGAGAGAGAAAGAGAGAGAGAGAGAGAAGGATGGTGGAGGGTGGATAAAGCAAGGGGCCAGACAAAGATGGTCAAAGGGGAGGTCAAAGGGGTAGTGCAAGCTAAGCCTCCCCACAGGGTAAAAAATAAAGAAAAAGTAAAACTAAAAACTGATGCCACATCTCTAATGCCCACCCCCTTCAAGAGCACAACCAAAGGAGAGGAAAAGAGATAGAGCAGATGAAATCAGGCGGCTCCCCCCTTCCAAAAGATGCCAAATTAAGGTGCCAGATGGACCAATGAGAGGGCAGATTCCAAAGTAGAAAAACCCCCACTATAAAAACCATTTTAACGAAATGGAGGCTTTTTTGTGCCGTTTTGAAGCCTACAAAGTGGACTCTTTTTGCAAAGGAGTGTGCCTATCAATCCCCTTTCTAACTTTTCTTGAAAATGGCCATTGTGATGGCATTTCAAGCTCTGTACATGCCTTTTGAAGCATAATCAAACCATTGTTGCCCTATTTTACTGTCATTTCTCCTTCCACCCTTCTCTTTCTCTTGCTCTCATGTCTCCCCTTGGTGCCGGCAGTGTGGATGTGTGTACACACAACCTCTCGGACCATCGGTGTTTTGTGTAAGAGAGTGAGATTGAGTGGCTGTGTGTGTGTGTGTGTGTGTGTGTGTGTGTGTGTGTGTGTGTGTGTGTGTGTGTGTGTGTGTGTGTGTGTGTGTGTGTGTGTGTGTGTGTGTAAGGGTGGAGACAGGCCGTGGCAATAGGTGTGCGTTGTGTGGTGGACTTGTGGAGTGTGTAAGCATTGGAAAAAGAGCACACGGTGGTTTGCTAGTGTAAAGAGTGTTTTTGAAGGTGTTTTCTGAGAGGATAGGGGTGTTGTGGATACCTTGAGCTATAGGAAGACCTTTGTGTTTGTGTCGGGTGTGTTCCCTCATTCCCCCTCTCCATCTTCTGGTGCCCCCACTGAGGAGCATGCTAATTGCTCCCCGATGCTAAGTTCCTGATTCAAGATGTGGTAGAGAGTTGGTCCAATTTTTCATAGTGATGAAGATGCAGAAGAGTGGCTTGCAGATTTTGAGATGTTTATGCTCTCATTGCGGATGCAAAGTGATGAAGAAAAGGTGCAGATAGTGCCATTGGTGCTGGGAGCTATAGCAAAGGTATGGTTTGATGGAGTAGAAGTTGCGGATAAGCAAGTTTTTGAGGGCGGTTTTTGTGTTGGTTTCATAAAATGGTGTCGGCTGTTGAAGCGGATGCAAGTATCAAGGGTCTATCGCAATAAGTAAGTGGAAATTTTGATGCTTTTGTTGATAAATTCAAAGCAAGGTGGAAGGATTTGGTTGCTGTCACCGGAGTGGTCAATGCGGATTGTTTCAAGGTGCAGAAGTTCCTAGATTGTCCTCATCCTTGTCTGCAAGAAAAGGTTGATTATGAAGAACCATGAAGCTATGCCAAGGCTGTGAGAACTGCCAGGGTAAAGATCAAGAAAGTGAACAGAAAAATGATATAGGCTTGTTGAAGCTTACAGATTATGTAGCTGTGGCAATGGCCAGGTGTTCGGTGGACGAACCGAGGATGGTACCAAATATGCGGAGGGTTGAGCTTGTCGAGGTAAGGCCTTTAATCGATTATACTCCTTGGGAGTTACCTGCTTGTGAGATGCCTGTGTCAATTGTGGAGGAGCTCATCAATGAAGATGAGCCTTTGGTCGTGGAGAACCTGTGTGCAAAGGAATTGAAAGATGTTAAATGCCCAAAGCAGCTTCACCAAATAGGACCTTTTTGACAGATTGTGGCCAAGTTGTGGGTGACAAAAGCTTGGAATTGGATGATGAAAGTGGGCAAGATGATGGTCCAACTCTTATAGAGCAAAGAGATGGTAGAGATGTTGATACTAAGTCCACTTATGGTGATGATGGTGAGAGCACCAACTCTAGCTTTTGGGTGACAAGTGAAGAGAGTAGCTTCCATGATGGGTCCATATTCTATGGCGAGGAGACGGATTCCGAGGAGTCCCTGTTGGTAAAGGTGACTCTACCTTGTTATGTGCATAAAGATGTGGTGTCAGCTACCACAAATGAAGAGCAGGTAAAAGTGTCAAAGTTTGGGTATGAACATAAGTAGGTGAGAGTGCTATGCAACACCATGTTGATTTGACAATGCTCATCAAGGTTGTTGTGGAATATGCTTTGGTTGTACAACAGGTACAGAGGTTTCCCAAGAAGAAGAAAGCTACTGTGGGTATGAAAAGAGGACAGGTTATAGGTATGGAAGGCGAGGAGGATCCAATGCATATGGATGATGCCTCGAGTATAGGTTCTTTTGGACAGGTATGCTTGGATGATGAGGATGATTGGGGGTTTCATGACCTGGTGGGTGAGATGGATGGAGAAGCACAGGTGCTTGTTGAAAAAGCTTTGGCGAGGTTACGTGTGATGCGAGGGCTATGTTAGGAAATAAGACGTAGCTAAATAGATATTTGAGTAGATTACTTAATGGAGAGAGATAGATTTCAAACACAAAAGATTATAGAGTAGAGAGAGAGAGAGAGTACACACGATATACGTGGTTCACCCAATGTGGGCTACGTCCACGGGAAAGCAGCCACTCAATGGCTTTATGTTCGCGGGTCGCCGCGATGGACATCCATAGCATAGCTCTCAAGCATCAACATAAAATTATCGATATAGAGGAAGCGACTCGGATGAGGCATGTAAACTCCACTCTATATGCACACAATAGTTCTTTCAAGAAAATCATGCGGTGTGAAAAATGAGTTGCTGGGTGCGTCAAGGAACAAATGTAGCACATGTGATATCCAAGGACATCTCAATAGCTTCCACATTTCCAAGAAGGGTTTTTGATGTTGAAGCGTCTCCACTCATTACTCACTATGCATAGTGCGTGAGTGTCTTTTGGACTCTCTTCTTCACTTTACCAAACTTAAAATACATAGACTTGGACTCTTATGCTCACGTATACCAGCATGAGCGACACAACATAAATATGATTAACTCCTCCACCTTGAGCAGTACCTAGAATAGCTAAGACTCTTATACCATAGAGAATATTACTTGAAGCTTTGGGACTAATGCCTTGCTCATTTAGTGGCTCAATTGCCAGACTCTTGAATTTTATGCCATATATTTTTAATTGCGACTTGGACTTACCTGTTCATGGCCTGAAACCCAATGCCATAAGCTCTTGAGATTAAGGCCTCTAACATTGCTTTGGTCTTTGGATGCCACCATCTTTTCAAGTAAGTTGGCATACTTTAACTCCTCTAGCTTCTTTTGTTGCATGGGATGTTCCGTAAGGAGGCCACATTGTTGTACCTTTACTTTTTCTTCTTTGTGAGGATCCTGAGTTTTCAACAGTGGTTTTGGGACCCACTTTGTTCTTGCTTCATGAGTTGCTCCCTTGACTTGATGGACACTAGGCTTTTGTATCCATACTTGGCTATTACCATTGTAAAAGCCTTGCTTTTGTAGTAGAAGACGAGGGATCCATTCTGAGATTGTTTCTCCTTTGGTTGTGCTTAGTCTCCATTGGCTCTTTGTTGTTGTTGATTGTCTTGGTGTGGAGTCCTTTGCTACTTGGTTGGTCTTAGTGGCTCTAGGTTGAGCAACTACTTTGGGTAACCATATTTGGGTGTTACCTTCATAGAATCCTTGTGCTTCAAGTAGCTTAACTGGAATCATCCGCTGTTGCATCGGTTTGTGTTGGGTAGCTTCATTGAAGTTTGACTTTGGTACCCATACTTGTGTTGCTTTCTTGGAAGGTCTTTTCTTCTGTCCTTTTTTGTTGTTCTTTCTCCTGCTTGAGTTGTTTTTATTTCGTTGATAGCTTGGCTCGCTCATTGTAGAACTTCTTTCTTGAGGTGAGTACATCCAGGCTTTTACTTTAGGCTTTTTGGCCCAAACATTAATGTTTCCTTCGAAGTAGCCTTGAGCAATGATTGACTCATTTGATGCTACCCACTCTATCGCCTTTTGTTGTTGTGGTTGTACCTGTGTTTTATGTATCCAAAATGGGTCTTTGACTTGGATGTGCTCTTTGGATACCAACACTTGGTTGACATTTTTCGGCTTCTTCTGGATGCTTTTTTGTGATGGAAACTTTGGTTGATAGACTTTTTGCTTTGGTTTCCATTGCATTGTTGATGGTGTGGCTCTTGACGTAGAGGCTTTGTTTGAGCTTTGACATGGGCTTGTCGAAGGTAAAACTGACTTGCGAGGATGATCTTCTTCAATGTTTAGTTTGGCCTTAGCTTTTTCTGCTGCAGATGGTTGTGTCTTTTTTGTTGATGTCTCTTGGACCGTCTTTGTTGTTGTTGTTGATGCTTTTTGTTGCTGCTCGAAGAAGATATTCTTCCAACTCTTTGTTAGGACTAGACTTTCTTTGATGTGATGTGAGTCAACTATGTTGAAGTTGTCTTTGAACTCCCCATGACTCAACTTGAGTATTACCTCCGCTATGCCAAAAATTGGGATTGGTGTTTTGGCACTGGTGTATACTCTTTCCTCCACTTCTTTAATTGTCGGCTTTCCCATCATTATCCAAGTGCCATATGACATTATATTCTTAGTAGCATAAGGATCAATTGCGGCCGAACATGTAACCTTGAGCCCTGTTTGTCCGCATAAATTGAATTTGATCAATGTGGGATATTTTTCATCTTTGGCTTCTTCCTCATTCTTCCTTTGATCTTGAGTTTGTAGAACATCTGTTGATGCGGAGCTTTGCACATCTGATTCTTCCTATACTTTCAACTCTGCATCATTTGAAGTTAGTTTCTTTGGAGTAGATGTTGTTGATTCTTCAAATATGTCAATGATGACATCTCCACATGGTTGTATTGCTCTCCTAGTTTGTGTTTGTGTAGCATCCTCCATGAAATAGCTATTTGTCCCTCTATTTTCATTCTCACAAATCTCATTAGCATTTCTCAACACTTTCAACATAAAACAAGAAACTAGGTCGTAGCCTTCTTCATCACAAAACTTGGTTGGAATTACCTCATTTACATACACATCCAATGTTGCCAGTATTTGAGTCTATCCAAATGGCTCAAATAATTGCTCTGGAAAGGGTTCCGGTATGTAAGCTTCATCGTCCATTGATCGTTCTAGGATGCAATCCTCCTTCACTAAGCTTCCACACTTCGAAGCACCACACATCCAAAGTTCTTGTTTGGTTTGTAGCCATGCAGGTATCTCTTTCCCATTGACTTTGGTAGAGTCAATTTCTTCTAAAGGAGTTCTATTCACATCTCTATAGCTATGGTCTTTTATGCTTATTTTTGTGGTGATCTTTTTATGTCTCAAGTAAATATAGTCATAGCCCCAATCTTGAAACATCTTAAGTTGACGCATGAAAAGTCTTCCTAAAATGATATCAAAATTGTTCCCTTTTCCAAAATCTACTATTGCAAATGTATGTTCATATTCAATTCAACAAGAAGTCACAATAATTTGCTCTAGGATACCCATAGGTTTTTCCGTGTATCCATCTGCAAGCTGCAGCTTCATTCTAGTTTTCCTAAGCGCTAGTCTACCCTGTTTTTCCCAAATTTCTTTTGTGGCTATGGCTACTCCAGCCCCACTATCAATTATAGCCAATGTTTTAACTCCTTTGTATTCCACAGGTAAGGTGGTGTTTCCTTCTTCTCCTTCGCAATATTCCCCCACCTTGTTTATTGGCACAAGTTTAGCGTTTGCACTTTCTTGTTGAGTTTTGTTTGATTGTTCATTTGAGGGTAGATCTTGAAGAGGTATCTTTTATCCCATCTTCCCCAAATTGTTGCCTACTTCATCCCATACATGTAGTCTAATCTTAAGTAGTTCAGATAGAGTAATGGTGCACTGTACTGGAGCTGACATCAACTCTTGCATACTCTTTGTATCCATCATCTTGGATATGGCTTTCCTCTGAGATGGCACCACTCTAGTCTCTGAGTCTGCCTCATGTTCTCCTATGTATGAGGGTAAGGCGTTCAAGGACTCTCGTTTGCTTTCAATTGAAACTTCCATCCCTGCATCTCCATTTAGAGATTGAATGTCTCCCTCATAGACTTCATGCCCTGTATTGACCTCAGTTATGGGTGCAGATTGGAAAGTCGCACTTCCATCTTTTGCACTTCTAATTGCTTTCCACAATTCATTTGGCCATGGTTCATCTATCTCTGGGATAGGTGCCATAAATTGTGATCTTGACCTTGCATCATTAGTGGTGTTGGCCACTGCTTGATCATCTAGTTGAATTTCTAGGTTGTTGGTTTCTTGTGTTTCGGTCTTTGCTTGCACATCCTTTTGTGATTCTAGATCAATGTTTCTTTGAGTTAATGTTTCAACAACCTTTGCCTTAGGCATTTCAAATCCAACACTTTTTGGTTTTGTTTCTGGAGGTGGAATTGGTGCTTCAGGCTCCATCATTGCCTGTGCATTTTTTACCAATTCCTTACACAGTTTCAACCTCTCAGTCTCTACCTCAGCATGAGGATATTTCATCCCTCGTTGCTCTAGGGTTTGGTTGGGTTTCAATCTAGCCTCATATGCTTTCAGTGCAGCATCTAATGGCTCTAGGACTTTTTCTACCAACACAGATTCTCTGGAAGACGCCTTCCTTGGTTTCTTATCGCTCACCACCGTTTTGTTTTCCCGTTCTAGTTTTAACTGCTCCTTTATCTCTTGTAATTTTGTTTGTAGTGCAGTTTGATTTGTAATTGTTTTTTCTTTAATTTTGTCTCTTTTGGCTTTCCAGGATTTTCTCCCAGTTCTCACTGACACACTAGTTGTTTCCCCTTGTTTGGGTTGTTGATCTTTCTCCTCATTAGCTTGGTCCTCAGCATTTTCTTTTTCTTGGGCTCTAGTCACTACCTTCACAGGAATTTTGGGTTCTTCCTCTGATCCACTTGGAGAAGGTAACACTCCCACAACATTCATTGTTGTTTTCCCCTGTTTTTTTGGGTGTTTTGGACAATTTGGAACAACGTGTGTAATGGCACACTCCAAACAATATCTAATTATCTCTACACGAGAACAATTATTGGCCCAATGATTACCTTCACACTTGTAGCATGGTCCATCTTGTTGAGTCACTGGTGGCACAATTGATGGTTGTTCTTGCTTAGCCAGAATGGTCTCTGGTCTACACTCTAGATTGGCTATGAACATCAGAGTGTCCTCATTCAATGAATAGAGTTTTCTCATAGGTTCTTGTCCTAGCCTAGGTTGTGATACCTCAGCTCTTTGTAAAGCCCTTGATACAACCCTATTTTGAAATAATGGATGATTTGGTAATGGATTTTTTTTTTCTATTTGATGTCCAAATAGTATACCCTTCGTGTAGGTTTGATTATAGTAGCACTCACTCATCTCATGATTGGGTCCATTTTTGCTCAATGGCACACCATTTTATTCGTTGTGCTACTTGCACTGCTAGCTCATCTAGGTTGGTCATTAATTGAGACATAACCACTTGCCTTGTGTTGGTTTCACTAGATGCTAAAGGAGCATTATCCATAGTGATCTTTGTATCACCAATTTCCTCGCCATAGGCTTTACAATTGTTCTCTCTCGTGACTTGTTCAAAGGAAGTGCATACTTTTAAGTGCAAATCTTTCTTGAGAGTTTCATTTTTCAAACCCTCTATGAAGAGAATTGATAATCTTTCATCTTGTGGTAACTCGCGTTCCGGACATCTCTCTATATATTGTTTGAAGCATAGCGTTGCTTTCTTCACTCTCTCATCTTCTTTTTGCTTGAATGCATAGATTTGGGACACTGTGCTGTGCTTGATTCCCCTTTTAGAGAACAAATTCTTGCAACAATTGTTCAACGTTTGAGAGGGCATTTTTGTCCAACGGTTGGAACCAATTTAATGCTATCCCTTCCAAGGTTAAGCCAAATCCCTCATACTGTGTATGAAAATAAAATACTTGTTCGGCTCTTAACACTTTTTTGAACAAGGATGCATGTACGTATGGATCCCTTAATCCATCATACTTCTTCTTGACACATTTGGCCAATTGATATGTTCTCATTGGTTCTTGTTCAACCATGTATCTTAGCGTGTTGGGGTCTCTCACAAAGACATCCCTCGTTCCTTCTTCTCATCTTGGAGCAAATCCAGGTGGAATCCCCTTTGAGACGTGTTTTGGAAATGTTGATGGATTTTTAAGTCTAATCGGTGGTCTCTTGGTTCCACTCAATGAGGTAGGAGCTACACTCTTGTGAATAGCTATTTTGGATGTTTGAGGTCCATTTGATTCCATAGTTTCATTGTTAGCTTCTTGCAAATCGGTCTCAAAAAACCCTGGTACGTTTACACTCGGTTGAAAGTAGTAAGCAAAGATTGGATTACCCATGTACATATATCTTTTTGGTTGATAAGTTTGTACGCTCGTCCATACTTATCTACCATTAGAACTTGCACTCCCTGGTCATCTATGTATGTGAAGGCATAGAGGTTCTTGTAGTCTGTCAACTCTTCAATGATGGAATTTAAACATCTATAGAAGTTGTTTTGATCCCCAATAGGTAACCTATAAAGGCCATCATAAGTGTAGCCCATTAGAAATCTTGTGGCTTCATTGGTTTTGATGAACCTCACGTTGGGTTTGTTGATTAGAGGATGCTTCTCCTCTAAGTCTCCAGCAATTTCCACTTTTGCTCTTTCAAACTCCCGCATTTTAGTTGATTGGTTTGGCTTCCAGTGAGCTACATAATTACTTGATAAATATCCATGATCCATGCCTTGAGGTTTGGCTTGATATGATTGATAAGCCTCATGGTCTTGTCTCAACCCTCTTGTTATAGGTGTTGCAGTATTTCTGGCTGTTTGTGTAGGTGGCATAGCTCTGGGTTGAGTGGGAAACCCTAATGATGGATGAGTTGTCATGATTAAGCCTCACTCAATACTCTCAAGATGGTCCTTGATAAGAACACCTTGGCTTAGTGCACACAATGCCTTTTTCCCCTGCTCAAGTCTCTAAAAAGTTAGGAATTTGTGACGTTTTTTGTCTCTGGAAATTGATTTTGGGTACCCTAAAAGTCTGGAATTAGGAAACCTATAAAAATTTAGCTCTAAAACCAAAACCGGTCTAGGTGTGTGCTATTGCCCGCAAGCTTTCTTCCTAGCTATACCTGAATCAATTTGGAGTTACTTATCAAAAGCTAGAGCACTTTTAGTGAACTGCACTTGAAACAACACTCAAAACAGTCTCAGGACCATAACACAGGAACTTTGTCTTGAATCTTGGCTTCCAGAGGGTATTTTTCACTCAAACTTGAGATTTGGGATGTTCTCAAATATGTCTACAAACTTATGAAGTCAAATACCCTCACTATGGATAGGTACACCGATCCTGATCGTTGACCCCATGTCACAGATTTGGAAGATTTTTGCAAAGTAGCTAGCCCTTGATGTCTTGATACCAAGTGTCTTTGTATTTTTGAATTTGGAGATGTTTTGACCAATGAAAACCCAAATCCCATGTGGTTTTGTGCTTATTGGCTTGATTGTGTAGCTGGGACTTTGACCACTTTCTTTTGCTTTTTTGACCTTGCTCCTTTTGGAAAATATGTTGCACTAGATGTCAGCTACCTACTCATAAATTTTCAATCCAAAATGTCACTGGGGTATATCGATTGCGATGGTAGTTCCAGCTCCTTTTTGCATGAAATTTTAGGAGTTGATAGACATGGGTATGATTAGTCTATTCCCAAACCCACTTTGCATTTGGATCACAAAAACTTGGATTTTCTCAAAATTTTGGTCTGAAGGATTAGTGATCAGTGGTTGCCCTATTTGACACAACTGTCTTTTGGTTTTTTGACCGTGGTTCTTTTGAGAAATTTGTTTCTTAAGTTATCAGCTACCTAATCACCAAGTCTCAACTCAAAATGTCACTATGGTACACCGATCGCGATCGTTGTACCAGCTCCTTTTCAAGTGAAACTTGTGGATATGGTAGACAATGATGTGTACAGTCTACTCCCAAAATCTTTTTGAATTTGGATAAGAAAAAGTCAAGTTTTTACCAGATCTTGGTCTACTGCAGTGGTTTTTTGACTGTCTGCTATTTTTGGCTATTTTGGTCACTTTTTTGAATTTTGAAAACTCCTGGTATCTTATATAACCTAGGTGTATGTGTGGGTAAAGTCTGGTAAAAATATGGGACTGAGGTACACCGATCGCGATCGTAGTTTGGGACCCAAATTGGATGAAACTTCACCAGCTTGTTCACTAGGCTATTTTAAGACTACCTGCCAGACACTTTTGAATTTGGACTTAAAAAAGTCAAGAATTTACAGTTTCTTGGTCTGAAGTGCCCGATTTTTCATTTTTTTCTAGTTTGATTCATTTTGTTGTTTGATTTGGGATATGAGAGATATCTAGGCTTGTCCTATGCACAGGCTATCCCTCTGCATGATTTCTTCCCAGTTTTGACGTGTTTTGGTCTACTGAAAGTCAATTTCTATGCCAGTTTAGCAGTTTTCGACTTGGATATGTATTCAGATGGTTTGACAGGTATTTTGAGGTTTCTGGCTCTAGGTCCTTTAGACTTTTATGTTTGTATACACCTGAGGATCCCACAAATGAAATCTGGTCAAAATCTGGCACTTAGGTACACCGATCACGATCGTAGTTCTGAGCCGAAATTAGACCAAATTTGGTATGCTTGTAGACACTGATGTTTTAAGGCTATCCCCCAAGTCTTTTTACATTTGGATCACCAAAAGTCAAGATTTTACAGTTTCTGGGTTTGTCAGGCTAGTTTTACCCAAGTGTCTTGATTTCCTTGATTTTTGATGTTTTTGGGTGTGGTTGCTTTAGATAAACTTGTTTAGAATCTTATCAGGAAGGCACATGTCAAATCTTGTACAATTCTGAAACTGAGGTACACCGATCGCGATCGTAGTACCTAGTCCAAATCTAATGAAATTTTGTCTGCTCCCTCTGACAAGTGTTTCCCAATGTTTGGTGCTACCACTTTGTGATTTGAATCAATTTCAGCTCTGTTTGGTCAGATTTTCAAAATTTCAGAGTCTTATGGCCTTTTTGCCAAAGTTATGGTTTTTTGGTTTCTCGACTCTAACTTTTATCCCAAATTTGACTGGAATGTGATTTACTTATCCTACTCCTAAGTACAGAAATGAAAGAACATAAGAAAATGAATCAAACAAAACAAATAGGATAAAAAATGGATGATGGATGAGTACTCAATCGATACAAAGAAATTTGAAGAGAAAAAATGCTTAAAGCAACCTCACTCACAACTCCCTATATCTCTCAAGAGTAGATCTAGCCAGTCCACCGACCCTAGACTCCACTAAGCACTAAACCCCTGTCTAGATGCTTCATTGAAATGTAAATGGAATGAAAATTATATTTTGGAACAATAAGAAAACTCTGAATACGCACTTGGTCACTCATCACCTAAGATTCATTCCCTGGCAACGGCGCCAATGTTTGCGGGTCGCCGCAACGGACATCCATAGCATAGCTCTCAAGCATCAACATAAAATTATCGATACAGGGGAAGCAACTCAGATGAGGCATGGAAACTCACTAGGATGTCAACCCTAATGAAGTGAACTTGAAGAGATGCAACTACTAACTCTACAAGAAAATCAATCGCACTAAAGCCAAGTAACCTGCCTATGTCCTTCTACACAGCTCTACAGTCATCACGCCCGTTCACCATGCAAATCATATCGAAATTGCATGAAACTTGAAGGGAAGCTACAAGGGACTATCAGAAACATATCCTATCACTGTCACAACATTTTGGGGAGGTACATGGATCATGATCGTTCGTCCCAAAGTACGCAAAAACAGTAAACGGATGACCCTAAAGGGTCGTTTTTGGGTCCCTAAAGCCTCTCCTAGGGTCAAAACAACATAAACTACGCATATTGTAATGGAAATGGCCTATGAACTTAGAGAATAGCGGAATTAAGAGAATTAGAGTGAGCAATTTTGAGAGCATAGAGGGTGAACTTAATTGGTAGTAGCAACTCTATCATAACACTTAATTAACTAGGCATGAACAATACTTTTACAAGAGAGAGACTGTAGAGAATATGACAGTAGTTGAGGATCGGATTTATGTGGAGCCGGTCCCCCCTCCAAAAGGCATTTGTATTATAGATTCTCTCATTAAGAGAGACTTGGTTCAATACAATCTTTGTGTTCCTTGAGACCTCCTTGGCAATATGAAGATGGAAGGTTCACACACCAAGCTTTTGCATAATTTCAACAATCAATCTTAGCTTGGAAACAATCAAGAACTTGTGAACATCATTAATCTTTGTGTTCCCTAAATCATTTGAGTGCATGAAGATGTATACTTTTTATGCATCAACTTGTGCTTAAAGCAATAATTAATCTACCTTGCAATACAACTAATCTACTTGCATTAATTAATTAATCTACTTGCAATAAACCATTAGCCTTCTTGCAATAAGCATAACATGCACTTGTAGAAAGCATTAACTATCCCAAGCCTCAATCCCAAGACCTCAAACACCTTCGAAGGTGGAGAGAGCTAGCAGGGAATGAGGGTAGGGAAGAGGAAGAAGAAACATTTCATAGGAGAAAGAAGTAGTTCCTCACTTATCATACTCTTGTTGCTAGAATACATAATAGCATAGTAATGAAGAAGGAGGAGATGGCAAGCTTAAGCATTGAAGCATAGCTCTTGGTTGGATTTGCATTCCATAGCCAAGAGAGTTGGTGTAGGCTCTCAACTTCTCAAGGAGCTTGGAGAAGGAGATGGAGCCCTTGCACTTTGCATAGCACACAATGAGAGTGTTTGTGAGTGTGTGTGGGTGAGTATACCCCCTAAGCACCCCCCTAGCTTGCTTGGGTCGACCCCCCCTTGTAGCTCATTCTTGAAGCTCATTGGACCCCTCCATGTCTAGCCAATCACAAGCAGGAGCCATTACAAGCAACATGGGTAGCCTTGGGACAAGTGTCCCCCTTTCCCCTTTGAGAGAGAGGACTTGATAAATTCAAAATCAATTAATTAAATATCCTAAATTATCTTTGGACCCCTTGGGTGGCCAACCAATAGGCTTCAGGCACACCATGAGGGCAACATGGGGAGGAACTTGACAAGTGTCCTTGCTGCCTCTTCAAGCTGGGGCTTCCCTTGTGTGTGTGTGTGTGTGTGTGTTCTCTCTCATCCCCCCCCCTTGTAGGCTCGCCCCCTTCCATGTAGGGATCTTTTTGACTTTGGATGAGCAAGCCCCTTAGTCATCAAGCATGACAAAGAACTTGAACTAGGGGGTGTTCCCACAAGCATCTCAGGCAAGCATCTGAAGGCACCTCAAGCACCTTAATCATGTAGCAAGTCAAGCACCTCAAGCATGGAGCCAGTCAAGCACCTCAAGCATCTTAATCAACCACCTCAAGCATGTCAAGCACCTCAAGCACGACAAGCACCTCAAGCAGGAAAAGCACCTCGAGCTTAGGCCGGGTTCCCACCTCAAGCTCAGCCCTAGCTTGCCTAAGGTCAAAGGACTTTTACACACATTATTGGAGGTCTTCAATGAAGCTAACCCTAAGGTCTTATGCTCCATTGGTTAGCCTTGCTCTTTGATAGACCATCTCTCATTTGGGCCCCTTAACCATTGGCCCCGTGTTGAGATAGATCTATAAGCACATGTCTATATCTTAACCCTTGTTCCCGTGTATTCTCCCACATTAAGTGATCAATTTAATATGAGAAAATCATTTGGGTTGGATAGATATTAATTTTTATGACACATATAAACACTCAAAACAGCGATTTAAGGCCTAAATGGATGCGTTTGAAACCTTCACCGAATCTTGAATGCTTACACTTGAATGACAGACCAGAGTAAGAGGAACACAATGCAAGAAATAAAACTAAATTTGGATTATCGTAGCCATAGAAGCGATGATTACAAGTTGGAGCAAAAAGGTAGCTCTTTGTGCGTAACGCAATAGTCACTTATCTTCAAAAAATAATCTCCCTTTCCCACTAACCTTAGTGTATTATATACCTAGGGCTTTCTAAAGTGGCCAGCGGCCTTCTCATGGACCTTTACATACATCATTGGAAAAATTACACCTTTGACTTAGACTTGACATAGACGATTGACATTAGGATTTTACAAGGTTTGATGTATTAAACATCGGAAAAATAATGTGACCACATCAAAACTTTGGCCGGCTGACCCAACGGGCGCCTTGGCTAGGTGGGCACTTGTATGTTGTTATCACCTCCAAACACTTTAGTACTTCAAAACAAGAAGTAGTTTACAAAGGGATTATACCCTTAATGGAGCTCCCACCTTGCTTCACTCTCACCACCTCACACTCACCTTGTTGCATCAACTTCACACAATGAAATGTGTGTAGAAATGGCCTCCTTTTATAGGCCAAAAGGGCTGCCCTCTCTTATGAGAGGCAACTATGTGTAGCCGCCCTTGTGTGAATACTCCAATCTGCCCATGTGTGGCCGCCCTTGTGTAGAAAAATCCGCTTTTGAATTCGTCCACCGGCCATTGAATTCGGCCACCGACCCCACCGGCCATTGACTTCCGACCACCGGCCATCGGCCATTGACTATTGGCCACCGGCCAACCGATCAGTCATTTTCTAATCACTTTTCGGCCGCCGTCCGACCGCCGTCCGGCCATTATATTCCGGTGAGGGAAAAAAAAAGTTGGCCCTGAATTTTGGCTGTGAAAATTTTGGTTTCTGGCGAGTGATTTTCCTTCAGGCACAATGGCTTCTCCTCATAATGGGGGCCTTGCAAATGTGCGCTTTTACCACATAACATTACAAGGGTAAATCAGGCTCCATAATTAACAGGCTAGCACTTGGAGACTGATCTCCAAACCAAACCTGTGACTGCTTTCCATCCTGGCTTCTTATCCTTGAATGCCGATTGAAGATGAGCAAAAGCTCAACTTCTCCTTGTTGACCACCTTTGTAAACATGTCTGCAAGATTTTCACTTGTATGCACCTTTCCTAGATTTAGTTGTCCCTCTTCCAAAAGAGTGCGTATGAAGTGATATCTCACCTCAATGTGCTTTGTCCTTGAATGAAAGGCTGAGTTCTTCGCAAGATGGATAGCGCTTTGGCTATCACTGTACAAGACACAATTGTCTTGTTTGAATCCAAGCTCTTCTAAGAATCTGTCAAGCCACATAATTTATTTGCTTGACTCTGCTATTGCTACATACTCTGCTTCCGTGGTAGAAAGTGAGACCACTTTCGGCATCTTTGAGGCCCAACTTACTGTTGTGCCTCCAACCGTGAAGACATAGCCAGTAGTGATTCGAGTATCTTTGTCACCTGCCATATCTGCATCAGCATACCCTTCTAGAAAATTATCAGTTCCTCCAAAATACAAAGCATTTGTTGTTTTCCCTTTTAGATACCTAAGTATCCACTTCACACCTTGCCAATGCTCTTTTCATGGGTTGTCCATGAACCTACTCACAACTCCCACAGCATGTGCAATGTCTAGCCTTGTCCAGACCATAGCATACATTAAGAACCTACCGCTGCAGCATATGGAACTTTAGACATATAGGCTATCTCCTCTTGTGTCTTTGGACACATATTCTTTGTTAGTTTAAAGTGACCATCCAAAGGTGTAGAAACTGGTTTTGCATTTTACATTGCAAACCTTTCTAGTACCTTCTTGAGATAGCTTTATTGTCTTCTTCGTCCTGTCCCTTGATATTTTCATACCAAGTATCCTCTTTGTAGCACCTAAATCTTTTATTGAAAAAGATTTAGACAGCTTCTCTTTTAGGTCTTTGATGTCCTGCATGTTAGCACTTGCAATCAACATTTCATCAACATACAACATTAGGATGATGAATTTCCCATCTCCCAAATTCTTCGTGTAGATGCAGTGATCCGACTTGCATCTTGTGAATCCATGATCCAAAATCCATCGATCAAACTTCAAGTACCATTGTCTTGATGCTTGCTTTAAACCATACAAGCTCTTCTTTAATCTGCAAACCATTTTCTCCTTACCTTTTACTTCACACCCCTTTGGTTGAAGCATGTAGATTTCCTCCTCTAAGTCACCGTGAGGGAATGCCATATTTACATCCATTTGCTCGAGATTTAGATCATGAGTAGCCACGCAAGGCTTAAGACAAGAATAATTGAGTTTATTTTACAACAGGAGAAAATATTTCATTGAAGTCAATACCTTTCTTTTGAGGAAACCCTTTTACCACAAGCTTAGACTTGTACCTTTTCTTCCCACCTTCTTCTTCCTTCAGCTTGTACACCCATTTGTTTTGAAGTGTCCGCTTACCTTTAGGCAACTCAACCAACTCCCATGTTTGGTTGCGATGTAGTGAGTCCATCTCCACTTACATGCTCTTCGTCCATTGTTCTTTGGATTCATGTTGCATAGCTTCTTTGTATGATTCCGGCTCTCCAAAATCTGAGATCAAGAGATGGTTGAAGGAAGGAACAAACCTTTCTGGAGGTGTACTTGCTCTTGTAGATCTTCGGGGAATAGGTTGAGCTCCTCATTTGGTTGACGTTGTTACACATTGTCACCGTTTGCAGTCCTCGAGTCTTCACCGTCCTCGAGCTCCATGTACTCATTACCTGTTTCTTTTGTTTGTTTTCTTTCCAAGTAATCTTTGTACATATTTTGTTCGTTAAAAATTACATCCCTACTCCTTAAGATTTTACCATCTTTAGGATTCCATAGGCGATACCCAAAGTCACCTTCTCCATAGCCAATGAAGATACACTTTTTGGACTTTGCATCTAGCTTTGATCTTAGGATTCTATCTATGTGCATCAAAGCCTCACACCCAAACACTTTGAGAAATGCATACTTCACCAGTTTACCTATCCATGCCTCTTCTAGAACTCCCCCATCCAATGCCGTTGATTAAGTACACAGACGTACTTACAGCTTCCGCCCAAAGCTCAAGCGGTAGGCCTGTATGTAGTCGCATGCTTCGTGCTCGCTCCATGATTGTTTCGTTCGTTGTTTCCAAAATCCCATTTTGTTGAGGTGTCCTTGGGGTTTTCCTTTGCCTCCGAATGCCATTGCTATCACAAAAGATTTCAAAAGCTTGGCTGCAATATTCGCCTCCATTGTCGGATCTGAGGCATTTAACCTTGGTACCTGTTTCATTCTCCACAAAGGCTTTCCACCTTTGAAATATGGAAAATACATTGGATTTATTCTTCTTGGAATAAACCCATGTTTTTCTAGTTGCATCGTTTATGAATGTTACATAGTACAATGAGCCACCAAGTGATGGTGTACTTTGAGGAACCCAAACATCAGAATGAACCAACTCAAGTTTTTAATTTTTTCTTTCATTTCTTGATTTTTGAAAATTTACCCTCTTTTGTTTACCATAAACACTATCTTCACAGAACTCTAAGTCCACTTCTTTCAAACCTGGTAGAAGCTTCTTTGTTTGAAGGATTTGCATTCCTTTGGCACTCATATGCCCAAGTCGGTAGTGCCACCACACACTGTCAACTTCTGTAGTTGTTGCACAAGCTATAGGTTGCGTGCTAACAGTACGCAAGTAAAGTGTACTGACCTTTTCTCCCTTGGAAACCACCAAAGATTCCTTTGAGATCTTCCACCGTTTGTTTCCGAATGCAATGTTGTGACCTTCATCGTACAATTGTCCTGTAGAGATCAAATTTTTGTGAAGAAAAGGAACATGCCTAACATCTTTAAGCTTCCATTCATTTCCGTTAGCAGTTTTGACAGAAACTGTACCTTTGCCCCGACAATCTCACAAGCTTCATCATCTCCCAAGTATACATACCCAAAATTACCTTTGGTGTAGTCTTAGAAATGTTGCTTGTGTGGTGTCGCATGGAATGAAGCCCCGGAATCTACTATCCAAGAATTAGACACATTGTCTAATGAGAGAATTAGAGCATCTTGCTCTACTTTACCTACCACATTGGCCTCCGATGTTGGCTTGTTGTCTTGAGACTCTGTCTCCTTCTTCTTCTTGGACCAGCAATCCTTCTTGACGTGGCCCTTCTTGCCGCAGTTCCAACATTCAAGAACTGACTTTGTGCGTGACTTGCTCTGCCTTGAGCGATCACAACCCTTTTGGTTTTTGAACCTCTCCTTAAGCCTTCCTCTTGTTTCCACTGATAGTGCAGCACTTGATGATTCTCCTGTGCTTCTCCTTCGCATTTCCTCGCTTAGGAGAACACCCAAAACATCATCAAACTCAAGAGTATTTGTACCAGATATAGAATTACTTACAGCCATCACAAGGCTGTCCCAACTATCCGGTAGAGATGATAGTATAAGGAGAGCTCGCACTTCATCATCGAAATTGATTTTCACCGATCAAAGTTGACTTATGTTTGTGTTAAAGTCATTTAGGTGTTCTACAACTGAACCATTCTCTGCCATCTTTAGATTGAACAAGCGCTTCATAAGAAATACCTTATTGGATGCCAATGGTTTCTCGTAGAAGTCGTCAAGTGACTTCATCAAGTCCTCCGTGGTCTTCATCTCCGAGACATTGAAGGCCACCGTTGAAGCCAAGCTTAACCGGATTGTTCCCAATGTCTTTCGATCAAGGACAATCCATGCTTCATCTGCCATCGTTGCGGGCTTCTTTTCAAGACCGCCTAGTGGCAAATAGAGGTCCTTCTGGTAGAGATAGTCTTCAATCTGCATCTTCCAATGGTTGTTGTTTTTGTCATTGAACTTCTCAATCTTGAGCTTCCCTTACTCTACCATAACTCCCACTCAATTCAAGGAATCTTTTCCTTGAGATAATTTAGCTATGAGCAAACCTTGCTTTGATACCAGTTGTTAGGAAATAAGACGTAGCTAAATAGATATTTGAGTAGATTACTTAATGGAGAGAGATACATTTCACACACAAAAGATTATAGAGTAGAGAGAGAGAGAGAGAGAGTACACACGATATACATGGTTCACCCAATGTGGGCTACGTCCACGGGAAAGCATCCACTCAATGGCTTTAGTACTTCAAAACATGAGGTAGTTTACAAAGGGATTATACCCTTAATGAAGCTCCCACCCTGCTTCACTCTCACCACCTCACACTCACCTTGTTGCATCAAGTTCACACTATGAAATGTGTGTAGAAATGGCCTCCTTTAATAGGCCAAAAGGGTTGCCCTCTCTTATGAGAGGCAGCTATGTGTAGCCGCCCTTGTGTGAATAAGTCCAAATTGGACCCTCCAATCCGCCCATGTGTGGCCGCCCTTGTGTAGACAAATCCGCTTTTGAATTTGGCCACCGGCCATTGACTTTCGAAAACCGGCCACCGGCCAACTGACCGGTCGTTTTTCGATCACTTTCTGACCGCCGTCCAACCATAATATTCCATCGTCCGACGCCTAAATTTTGGCTGTGAAAATTTTGGTTTCTGGCGAGTGGTTTTCCTTCACGCATGATGGCTTCTCCTCATAATGGGTGCCTTACAAATGTGTGCTTTTACCACATAAAATTACAAGGGTAAATTAGGCTCCATACTTAACAAGCTAGCCCCTCCATAGTTGGATGTTCCTTTGGGAGAGCAAGAGTTTGCTTTTATGATTGTGCCAAAAGAGGCTGATGTGGGAGAGTATGCATTGTTAGCGTGCAAACAAGAAGGAAAACAAGAACCTCTATATCCCTACACACACCACACCATTTGAAGGAAACAATATTAAGCTGCGGAAAACACCTATGTTGTAGCTATGGTCTCCTCAAGAGGCATAATAGGTTTCTGACCATATACCAACTCTAACAACATGAACCCTATAATTGTACTATGTGTGGTCCAGTCAGCCCATAAAGCATATTGTAGAAATTGAGGCCAATCACCTATATGTCCTTTACATGCTTTAGCCAATTCTTTAGTAATGAGGGGGGATGTTCTCTTTCACTTTTACCATTTCCTTCAGGGTTGTATGCAGTAGTGAGAAGTAAATTATTACCCAGAAGAGAAAAAAAGTCACCGGTCTCATCAGCATCCAGGTCTCCTCTATTTGCAGTACTTTTACCAGCAGATCCATATCTACATATTACATCTTCAAGCAAAAACCTGCATATCATACTTGCAGCTTTGGTTCGCAAAGCCCTCCCTTCAACATGGTTTGTCAAACCTTCCCTCGCAAGCATGATGTACCTCATTTCTCATAACCTTGTGGGCAATTTAATCAAATCGACTAGCCATTTAAGATGCATGCACAATGGATACGTTGGATGTAAATTATCATGATGCTTTACATTTGAGTACATTTGACATGCATTACAAGTTTCAACAAAGTGCACCACGTCTTTATACATACCCTTCCACCAATATTGATCTTTGATTTTAGCAAAAGTGGTCCAAACTCCCCTATGTCTTGCATTTTTCTGAGTGAATGGGAGTAGACCAGGTGGTTAAACCTCTGCCTTAGACGTTGTCTGTCAAGGTTCAATGCCTCTGAAATAAACTCCCACGTACAATTTTTGCAGTTGGTTGTTGCTGCTTGGAGAACTTGGCCGAGGGTGCCATGCCATCTGTCTAACAAGGGGTGGAGGCCACCTTTTTCCTTGTCATCCACAAATGACTGGCTACCACCTCCACATGGACTTCGCTTCCTTGCCTTAGTGTGACTTTGGCCTAAGACAAATCACCCCCTCATTTTTATGCCTAACTAGTAACCCTCACCCACCTGTATGCTGTACCTAGCTTGTGCAACATTGCACCTTGGGGACTGTCTTGCTCCTCACTACAAGAGGTAATGTGTGCGACGTTCAAAATTGAAAATCCATGACGTCGCTATAGGTGTCTCTATTTTCTTTGTTGCATAGCGACGCTCATAGCAACGCCAACTGGGGTTGAAAAAAATTTGAGAGCACCAAAAACTCAGATCTCAGATCCGAGTTTTTGGCGCTCAAGCAAAAGAGGTAACCGGTGCTCTCCCCCCCCCCCCCCCCCCCCCTCTCTCTCTCTCTCTCTCTCTCCCCCCCCCCCCCCCCCCCCCCCCCCCCCACACACACACGCACGAGGAGGAAGGAGAGCTCGGTATGCTCCTTCCCTCTCCTCTCTCTCATGTTCCCTTCCCCTCTTTCTCTCTCTCTCCCTCTCACACACACATACACACATTGTGTCTTTAAGAGAGAGAGAGAGAGAGAGAGAGAGAGAGAGAGAGAGAGAGTACAAACATGCATTAAAAAAAACACATACACACACATGCACTAAAAAAAACACACGCACATGCATAAACAAATAATGCATGCACACACACATTGAGAGAGGAAGAGAGAGAGAGAGAGAGAGAGAGAGAGAGAGAAAGAGATGGAGAGGAGAAAACAAAGAGAAATAGAAAGAGGGGGAGAGAGAGAGAGAAAAAAAAAACCAAAGAGAGAGAGAGGGGGGGAGAAGACGAAAAGAGAGAGGTAAGGGGAGAAAACAAACAGAGAGAGAGAGAGAGAAAGAGAAAGTAGAGAAAATATGAAATGAAATGTTATATTAAGATCAGGGTTAGGTTAGATTTAAAATTATATTTAATTAAAATTAGGTTAGATTAAGATCTAAGATTATGTTAGACTACATTTAACTTATATTTAAAATTTATGCTAAACTTAAAATTAGGTTAGACTTAAGATTAGGTTAAGATTTAAATTAGATTTAAGATTAGGTTAGACTATATTTAGATTTTTGTTTATGTTGAGTTTAAGATTAGGTTAGATTTAGATTTATGTAAAAAAATTAGGGCAAGATTTAAGATTAGCTAGGTTAGATTGAAGCTAGTTTACATTTAGGTTTAGGATTTAAGATTGGATTAGATTTAGGATTATGTTAAGTTTAAGATTAGATTAGATTAAATTTAGATTTAAGTTAGATTACATTTAGGTCTAGGTTAGATTAAAGATTAGATTATCTCTAGGTTTATGTTGAGTTTAAGATTAGATTAGATTAAATTTAGGTTAGATTTTAGGGCATGTCAATAAAGGCTTTGTCCAAAGAGAAAACATTAGTTACACAACAATATGTATATTCCCACCAAAATCTGACACCTATTAACTCATCCACTAACCATATTCAATTAGCTGCTAATCACCATATGCTTATTTAGGTTAGATTTTGGATTTAGTTTTTATATTAAAGTCTACCTTTGGGATTACAGGAAAAAAACTAGAGTTAGCGAACGATGATCCCTCTCATCCTCTCTACAGATGCGACCTTAAGTTGGAAAGCTTTCAACGGCATGATACTCATTTTGGAGGCCAACATGTAATGTGCTAAGTAATCCCTCGAACAAAGATCTGCTGTGAAGAGACGTTAAGATGCTATGAATTGCTACAACTAGAGAAGAGGCAAAGGGGTTTTGTCCACTACATGCACTATCATATAGACGTAGGTGTGTAGATTTCTCGTATCCACAAATATAGGCATTGACCAATAAATAACCCGGTTGTTTTGATCTCCGTGCACCTCTAGACCGAGATGTGCGGGGATCGCACATGACTAGAGAATGTGAGGTAGTTTACAGTGTGAACAGAGAGAGAGAGAGAGAGAGAGAGAGAGAGAGAGAGAGAGAGAGAGAGAGAGAGAGAGAGAGAGAGAGAGAGAGAGAGAGAGAGAGAGAGAGAGAGAGAGAGAGAGAGATAAAAGAACGAGGATGCCAATAGAAGATTAAATTTATGTCCAAGTTATAAGGTTTCTACATTCATTATGAGTAGTGACGAGGATTTGGGGCCGTCCAACCGAAACACCTATTTGTCAACAAGGATATTATGTCCTTGTAATCAATGCAAGCATGCTGTGTGACGGAAAAGACGTGTTTCGTTCACAAATTTTGCGAGTTAGATCCATCTATTATAGATCAATTTGTTGCCAATTGTAACTCGTAGAACTCTGACCGTTGGCCAAGAGGCAACAATCTTGCAACCCAATAGACGTGTTCGCAGGCGCTTTGGTCAAGCAACATACGTGAGGCCACAAGATGTAGCCTCTAACATCTCGGAGGATGATCATGCAGACCACATTCCCAACAAGGCAATGTTTGAGCCCGAGATTGATGAAATGATTGAGACGATCATAAATTTAGAAAGGCTTATCTATGATGATATGAAAAGTGAATCCAATACGCCATTGTATGATGGAGCACGTGTGTCTAGATTGAAGGCGCTCTTGGTTATTCTCAACATGCAGGCAAAGTTTGGATGGAGTGACACTAGTGTCATAGCGCTTTTCGGGTGATCTATTACAATGTGTTCACTTCAATAAAAAACTCTATATGTATAATGATCTGATAGATTACTTACACAAGTGTACCGCATTTTTTTCACTGTGTAGATTGCTCGAAGAGCACATACTACCAGCTGATAATGTGATGCTAGATTCCAGAGAGGAAAGAAGAAAGATCTTGTGAAACCTGGGGATCAATTACAATTTGATTCACGCTTGTCCTAACGACTGCATTCTTTTCAAAGGGGAATACATAGACATGGATAAGTGTCCGAAATGTGATTCCGAGAGATATCGAGTAAATGTCCATGGAATTAAAGTTCCACAAAAGGTTTTGTGACGTTTTCCTCTGCTTCCTTGCATCAAGCATTTCTTTGAATGTAAGTCCATGGCCGCCCTAGCATCATGGCATCAGGAGAATAAATATTCGGACGGTGTGCTACGGATTCTTGCAGGTAGCACAACTTGGAAACATATAGACAAAATATGTTTGAGTTTTTCTAGGGAAGCTCAAAATTTGAGCATAGGCTTGGCTATGGATGGCGTAAATCCATTTGGTTAGAGATCAACATCTTACAGTGTATGGACCATTGTCATCGTCAACTACAACATTCCCTTGTGGTTGACTACCAAGAAGGCACACCTGTGGCTAATCTTGATTGTGTCCTGGCGGTATAAAGTGAAGGATATGGATGTTTATCTTGGTCCACTATTGGAAGAGCTACAACAATTGTGGATTGGCATAAAAGTGGTAGATATGAGCCGACACACAGGTCGACGGAGTGCTTTGATCAGAGGAATTCTAATGTGGACCATGCATGACTATCCCGGACTAACAGAATGCGTAGGTGGTTTACACTCAAACTCAAACACTGTAAATCTTGGTTTTTCTCAAGCTTATCTATTGTCATGTGTATGCATGTATGGCTTCAAACAAGCGGATACAGAGCATGTGTTACATGTGTACCTAGACTTAATGCACCTCAGGCGCCCTCATTGAAGAAGCAAATCTACGAAAGTCATCAAGCGTATCTCCCAGAGAATCATGTGTTACGTGGTGGATTTTTGGGAAGAGAGCCACCGAGGATATCTTCACAAGCATGGTTAGAGCAGAAGGAGATGTGTGATAATGGTTTTCTCCCAGGGATGAAGAGACTCTCTCTATGGTATGAGTTACCATATTGGCCCAGACTCATGATCAATCACTTGCTCAATCCAATGCACATAAAAAAAAATGTGGATAATCTGCAGTGGGACCATCTGACCAGCAAGAAAGATACTTTGGGAGTTAGGGTTGACCTTAGAAATGTGGATCATATGGAGAAATATTGGCCGTCGTAGACAGCATCCGATGGATCGATAAAACTCCCTAAAGTGCCATGGATTTTGATAAGAGCCAAAGAACGCAAAGTAAAAGAGACCATGCGATTTGTGCGGACCCCCACTAGCATAATGCACTCTCTCCGAACATGTTTCACTAAAGAAGGAAAGCTTACCGATTTGAACTCACATGACTGGCAGAAAATGTGTCAGGTATGTTTGATGTGGAATATATCATAGTGGGAATTGTGAAACAAATTCGGTGTCCATAACACAATCTACAAACTTGCGAAGTAGGTGCAATGGATCTCACAAAAGGAGATCAATATAGACTCCATACCATTTTCCAAACTAAACACTGTGGAGGTTGTGTGTATGTTTGAGAAACACTTTCCTACTACCATGCTAACCATTTAGGTGCATCTTCTTGTTCACATAGTTGATGAAGTGGAATAGCTGGCACAATACATTCCAGATGGATGTTCTTTTTAGAACGTTTCATGAAAACACTCAAGGAATATGTGCGTCAGAAGGCACGTCCAAAGGATAGCATGGCAGAAGGATGGTTGGTATTAGAGTCCCTAGTTTACATTGGAGAGTGGCTAGACAGATTTGATAAAGCCCGAGACACGCTATGGTGAACCATAGATGATGAGCGCATATCTGGAATTGAACACCATTTTAGATGAAATGGAAAAATCCCACAACTTTGGGACTAATTTCAATGCCTATGGATTCCTATTTCCCATTAAATTTGGAGAAATTTCATTTAATTTGGGAATGTGACAAAGAGATAGATTCTCAAGAAAATGGTGGTGTTGAGAAACACCTTTTAAAAAATTTATTTTTATGTGGGTGTTTCAAAACACTTCATAAAAGAGATAGATTCTCAAGAAAATGGTGGTGTTGAGAAACACCTTTTAAAATTTTTATTTTTATGTGGGTGTTTCAAAACACTTCATAAAAGAGATAGATTCCCAAGAAAATGGTGGTGTTGAGAAACACCTTTTAGAATTTTTATTTTTATGTGGGTGTTTAAAAATACTTCATAAAATCATACATAAGTTGGGGAAATAAAACAATAAGCAAGAATGCTAATCAATTTCTCCTATTAAGCTAGCCTGTGCTCTCCATGACATTTGATGGGATCTTGATTGTTTCCGCAATTCTTCCACCCCTTGGAGTCCATGACCATACAATTTTATCAACACACTCCCAGTGCTTTGGGTCAGCAAGATTGCAGCACCAACTCTCTTTCCAATAATCCTCATACTGTTCTTGGATTGTGGGATTTCATTTTCGATGTTTTGGTGCCCAATACTGAATCAGAACTTTCTTGTAGCTAGGAGATGATTTGTCTACATCAACGTTTGAATCTGCCACTCCTAGCCATATCGGATATTCAGGATCTGCGGGTATCACAAGAACAAGATCCCCTTTTCTTACATCAATTTGAGGCCTAAAGGCCTCTTGTGGCCTTGCAATTTGAGGACCAACATAGTGATCATTCAATTCTTCATATCCTTGAAACTCATCTCTGTCTTCCTCTATCTCTTGCATTCTATGACTCCCTATAGTCTTTGGCCAAAATGTTGTATATTCACCAATGTGTTTATTGGTTGGTTGTTCAAGCTCATTGATTATGTTTTGCCAATAAGTGATAACAGGCTCCATGTATTTTGTGGAGTCATGGTCCTTTCCCTTTAATAGAGAACATCTTTTCCAAAATTCAAGATATGACTTAATCCCTTGAATAACAAGCGGACTATCTTTCACATAGTTTGCTATAGGTACCACATCTAGATAGCCTGTTGGTAATTTTGGTTTTCCATGGTCATCTTTTTTCCACAACTCAATTCCCGACTCCTTTGGCATCCAATCGGGTGATTTGGGATGAATTTTGTATTGCATTACTGGGACTTCACCTTGCATATAGAAACGAAATTGAAGTGGCTTAGAGTGTCCGACTAGAGCATCTTACATCTTATTCGTCACACATGTACCCTTCCACAAAGGATTTAAAGTCGGGAACTTGTGTCATCAAAAATGGTGCTCGAGCTGAGCTTTCACATTTTTGAAAATGTTCCATCAGATGTGGAAAAGCGAATGTCATTCTTGTTCGCAATATTTCTGAGAACCTACTAAACATTGCATCTATGTCCTCATGTGTATGACCCACCATTAAGAATCCCAAATGCACAGTTTTGAAAACTCCTTTTGCTACTAACAAGGATAAGTATGCAAACAAATATTGATTTTTATTCTCTCCTGCACAATTATCTAGCTATAGCAAAAGATTCTCAGGCAATTTTTGAAATACAGGAGTGGATATGGTATCCACAACACATTGAGAGGAAGTTGATTGTATGTGTACAATATCTTCATTACATACCTGGATGGCCAACGGTGCTGTCATTGTTGATGCATTCCTCTCATGCTCTTGCTTCATTTTGTTTTGGAGGTCTAGAGCTCTCCTTGAGTTCCATGCATTGAATAATGCTACATTGCTGCGTGGCATACCGTCATGGCATAAATCTCCTTGTCCATGGTTTTCTGTTCTTTCCAGATTCTGTAAGCATAATGCAAGGGAACCAATTGTAGCACTGGGATCTGAAGGCCATAGACCATTAAGTGAGAAGTGACCATACATTCCATGACCATGTCCATGTGTTATCATAACTGTTAATGATACTTGCAATTGATATGCATTCGCATAATCTTTTGAGTTCACACGCAACCTAGGTATTGCTAACTTTTTTTGATCCATTTTATCATGTATAATGCATAAATACTTATCCTTTTGCAACTGGGAGAACTTACGCCAGGTGTAGTACACATTCCTACAACTTTGTTGTTGCAACATGTGAATTCCACGTTCATCCTTCAAACGTGCAATCATCTCGTCATCCTTTGTTGACTCTAGTTGAGACTTTATCTGACTACACACAACACATTTGGAGAACTCACTTGTTTTTGACAATGTCACATTAGCAAACTCTGTATTCCAAATCCTATTGAATGTCGTGCTAGACATTGGCTTGAGACTCATACTGTCAAGTGTTTTATTGACATCATGTAAAATGTCTACTTGCTTGTACGTGTTTGGTATTGCAAGCAAAGTTTCCCTAGTACCATCTTCCATGGTTCTACTCTTATGTGGCATTCTCTCCGAGTTTTCATCAACAAAAGAGGGCATCAATGCCCTTCCCATTTCTGTATGGTCTCTTCCTTTTCTCATGACACCATCATTACCATGCACTGAGCGTCTAACCCCATTCTCAAAATGTTCACGGTAACGATAAAATGAAGTTTTTGGAATTCCATGAATTTCGTACCAAGCTCTACTGCAAACCTCACTGCCATTAAAAGAAAACACATAGCATGTATTTGTAGTTGTTTTGTTCTCACACCATGCAGTCAACACTGTATCATACACATAGTTTGTTCTATTTTGCAAACTCTGTCCCCAAAATTCATTGCGCATAGCCATGACCTTATCGCAATTGGCATATTGACAACACCTTCTGGAACAACAATCTATGGTTGAAACAAGCTGGACAAATGCTAGAGATGCTTGATTGGATCTCTTATAAGCTTTCACTAACATTTTTGGCTTCCTATTTACAAAGCAATATTTCCGCTTTTTTGAAATAGGCTCTACAAAATAAGCTGATTCAATGCATGTGTCTTGTAACGCATGCATAGCATGCAGATCGTCATAGTATAACAATTCTTTTCCATCCATAGTTGTCACTCTCTTGATAGGCCAAAAAACTAGATTAATGCTGCATACACTAGCTTCTGCAGAAATAGTAGCCTCATCTGCATAGGATGTTTCGATACCAATACCAATGTTATCTTCACCTAGCTCACCAAAGTTTACAGAGTCAAACGGACACACGTACATGACAACTCCTTTGGCTACTACATGTGTTTTGCTTTCATCCCAAAGTTGAACCCTCTTATCCTTCCAAACCTCTCTGTAGCTCATTCCATTACATTGTGCATCCAATGCTCCTTCTGCTTTGTCAGCCTCATGCATAGAAGCCCCTTTGTACTGCATCTCATTTATATGTTGCAACAACCTACTACTCCATTTCACAATACTATGAAAAGCATCTCCCACTGTCAATGCATCCATTGTTGGAAAAGGGATGAGTGCTTTCTTTTCAAAACACAAATCAACTGACACCGATACATTGCCTTCACCAATAAGCATGCTAGAACAATATGCACTTGGATTTATTTCAAATACAGTACCAATGGCAACCTTTTGTGTCTCTACAAACATGCACACTCTATCACCATGATTGAAATTAGCCATACCTTCAAGAAGATTGCAAGAATAATTGTTAAACAAACCGCTTGCAGAGTATATTGATTTACGTACAATAAAGCATAACAAGTATGTATGTGGGTGTTTCATGAGAAGCACCCTGTGGTCTGAAGGTCATAGGGTTCCCTCTATGCTACTAAGAATCTCTTTGTGCTCTATGCTCTATCATCTATGCTCTATGATCTATATTGACTTCCTATGGACCCTAGACCACAAGGCGCTCTCATTGTTTCCAAAAAACCCTCATTGTTTTGCTATGGCCCCAAGGCCATAGCTCTCTATGCCGGTATAAAGCATATTTGCTCTATATTAGCTCCCTAAGGCCTGAAGGCCATAGGTTTGTCGTCAAGATCATCTCACGGAGTTTCACGTCAAGTATATATACATCCTATGGCCTTAGGGCCATAGGGAGTTTCATGTCAAGTATATATACATCCTATGGCACCCCATGACCCTAGGGCCATAAGATCTCCAAATGAAACATACAACAATGTATGGGCCTTGAGCTTATACATTGCAACCCCATGACCTTAGGGCCATAGGATCGGGATATGAAACATACAACAATGTATGGCCCTTGAGCTTATACATTGCAACCCCATGACCCTAGGGCTATAGGCTTTCCAAATGGAACATAGGGCAACGTATGGCCCTTGAGCTTATACATTGACACCCTATGGCCCTAGGGCCACAAGACTTAAAAACATACAAAAAGACAACCTATGGCCCTAAGCCCAAGGGTGTGAGCATTGACACCCTATGGCTCTAGGGCCACAAGACTTCAAAACATACAAAAAGACAACCTATGTCCCTAAGCCCAAGGGTGTGAGCATTGACACCCTATGGCCCTAGGGCCACAAGACTTCAAAACATACAAAAAGACAACCTATGGCCACAATGTCAAAGGTGGCCAAGATATCAATGCAGCCCCATGGCCCTAGGGCCATAGGATCTCTATATGGAACATGTGAAACCCTATGGCCCTTGAGCTTATACATTGCCACCCCATGACCCTAGGGCCATAGGATCTCCAAATGGAACATAGGCAATGTATGGCCCTTGAGCTTATACATTGCCACCCTATGGCCCCAGGGCCACAAGATCTCACAACATACAATAAGAGAACCTAAGGCCCCTAAGCTCAAGCGTGCGGGTTCAAGGGTGGCCAAGATATCAATGCAGCCCCATGGCCCTAGGGCCATAGGATCTCTATATGGGACATGTGGAACCCCATGACCCTAGGGCCATAGGATTTCCAAATGGAACATAGGCAATGTATGGACCTTGAGCTTATACATTGCCACCCCATTACCCTAGGGCCATAGGATTTCCGAATGGAACATAGGCAATGTATGGCCATTGAGCTTATACATTGCCACCCCATGGCCCTAGGGCCGTAGAATCTCCATATGGGACATGTGGCACCCTATGGCCCTTGAGCTTACATATTGCCACCCCATGACCCTAGGGCCATAAGATCTCCAACTACAAAGTAGGTAAACGTATGGCTCTTGAGCTTATACATTGTCGTGGACCTAGGGCCATAAGATCTCCAACTGGAACATAGGGGTATGTATTGGAGCTTATCTATTGTCACCCATAAACCCTAGGGCCATAGGATTTCCAAATGCAATAAAGGGCAAATTATGGCTCTTGAGCTTATACATTGCCACCCTATGGCCCTAGGTCCACAAGCTTTCACATTGCCACCGTAGGGCCACAAGGATCTCACAAGATAGAAGAAGAAAATCCTAGGACATAGGATTTTCAAATGGAACTGAGTGCACGCTTTGATCCTTGACCTCCAACATTGCCGTCCTATGGTGTGAGCCCAAGGGTGGCTGAGGTGTCTTCATAATAATTTCGTCCATTCAAGGGATATCCGCAAGTGGCATAAATTAAAAAATAATTAAAAAGTAAATTTTATTTAAAAAAATAATTAAAAAAAAAATTTACGCTACGACAAACTTTGTCATAATGGGTTTTCAAATACACTTATTGATATCGGACAAAAAAATAGCGCACAATTTTCGGGAAAAGCAATTTCAATTTCGGAGCCGACGAGCTTTGTCTCATTTTCGCACAAAGCTTAGAACTCTAGTAATCTCGACTGCAAACCCGTGAGAACAACCCCTACATTCAAAATTCAAAATTTGAATTTCTAACCTAACCTAACTAACCTTATCTCTCTCTTTCTCTCTCTACCACAATTTTTTCCGCGCTGTCGCTCTCTTTTTCTCTCTCATTTCTTGCTCGAAACCTACAAAGAAACCTGCAGAGAGCTTGTCTTTCTCTGTCTCTCTCTCCCTCTCTCCCTACGCATACAGTTCTACGCCATCGTTGCGATGCGTACACAGATCTACGTGAAGCCATCGCCACAACCTTCAACAGAAGGACTACTGTCGCGACCTCTTAAACACAGATCTGTTACCATCATCGTCGCGACCTGAACACACCTAAGTTACTGCTTGCTACTGCTGCCAGTCAGTTTTCATCAAACACAGATTTACTCAAAGGTAGCCTGTAGAAACCCTAATCTTTTTGCTTAATTCGGTTTTAACTGTTCTTATTCTAATTACATTTTAGCTAAGTTGTGAATCACCTCTCTCTAAAACAATAAACAAAAATCATTAATTACATCTCTAAAACTGTAAAACTGTAGACTGTAGAACTATAAAAGAGAAAAATCTCTAATTAGAGATCTAAAACTGTAATACAGAATACTCTATTTAGAAACCTAAAAATATAAAACAGAAGACACTAATTAGGGACCTAAATCTGTAAAACAGAAAACTCCTCATAAGTGACCTAATACTGTAAAATTGTAAAACTCTAACTGCAAAAATCTCTTATTACAACAAAAATTATAAACCTGCAAATGCAAAAGAAAATAACTATAGAAAATGCTGAAACTATGGATACCTGTAATTAGGTTGTGGGGAGTTGGGCACACGTTGTAAGAGGATGAGTAGAGCACGCTATTGTATGAGGATGGATTAGGGTTCAGTTGCAGGAGGATGGGAAAAAAAAAGAGGCAAGAAGGTGGGAAAGAAAGTGTACACTATATGTGCTTGTAAGATATGGTGTAATATAGTTTCTTTAAATTCATTTGTAGTCACTAAAATAAAACTAGACATTGAATCTTTAGAAGGGCAGACAGGGTGTGGCTACATAGGGTTTCACCTCATACTAAAGAGTAACATATGGCCCTAAGGAACCCTATGACCATAAGGCCATAGGGTGGTCTCACATCGTACTATAGGGTGACCAATGTCCCATCTGGCCATAGGGTGCCAATGTACAATCTCAAGGGTCATAGGGTTCCCTATGTTCCTATTGAAGATCCTATGGCCATAGGGCCATAGGATCTCCAAAACATATATATGGCACTATGGCCATAGGATCACATGGTGCTCTATGTCCGATCTAGAGACCTTGTGGCCCAAGGGCCTTAGGGTGGCAATGTACAATCTCAAGGGCCATAGGGTTCCCTATGTTCCTTTTGGAGATAGGGTGGCACTAGGGCCATAGAATCTCCAAAAGCAACATAAAGAACCTAGGGCCATAGAATCAAAGGGTGACCTATTGAAGGGCCATAGGATTCCCTATGTTCCTTTTGGAGATCCTATGGTCCTCGAGCCATAGGATCTCCAAAATGAACATATGGCCCTACGGACATAGGATCACAGGGTTCCCTATGTTCCTTTTGGATATCCTATGGTCCTCGGGCCATAGGATCTCCAAAAGGAACATAGGGCCCTACGGACATAGGATAACAGGGTTCCCTATGTCCCATCAAGAGAAACTGTGGCCCAAGGGCCATAGGATGGCAATGTATAATCTCAAGGGCCATATGGTTCCCTATGTTCCTTCTGAAGATCCTATGGCCCTAGCGCCATAAAATCTCCAAAAGGAACACAAGGAACCTATGGCCATAGGATCAAAAGGTGCCCTATGTTCCATCTTGAGACCTTGTGGCCCAAGGGCCATAGGGTGTATTTGTACAATCTCAAGGGCCATAGGGTTCCATATGTTTTTTTTTGGAGATCCTATGGCCTTATATCCATAGGATCAGAGGGTGCCCTTGTCCCATCTAGAGACCTTGTGGCCCAAGGGCCATAGGGTGACAACCTAAAATCTGAAGGGCCATAGGATTCCCAATGTTCCCTAGGGTCACAAGGTGCCCTACGTTCCGTCTGAGGACCCTATGGCCCAAGTGCCATAGGGTGGCAATGTACAATCGCAAGGGCCATACGATTCCCTATGTTCCTTTTGGAGATCCTATGGCCCTAGAGACCTAGGTGCATGGGGCTGCCATGGTTCCCGTTAATATGCACCATGGTGTACCCTATGTCGTAGGCCACCCTCTGGCCCTTGGATGCCCTCTGTCCCATCTAAAGACATTGTGGTCCAAGGGCCATAGGGTGAAAATATACAATCTCAAGGGCCATAGGATTCCCTGTGTTCCCTAGGGTCACAAGGTGACCTACTTTCCATCTGAAACAATGAGGGAACCTTGTGGCTTTCAGGCCATAGGATCTCTATGTAGAGCATAGAGAGCTTCTTACTACCATAGAGGGAACCCTATGGCCTTCAGGCCACATGGTGTCAATATAGAGATAACAGAGGTTCTTACTAGCATAGAGGGGACCCTATGGCCTTCAGCCCACAAGGTCTCCTCAATATAGTGAAAATAGTGTTTTTTACTAGCATAGAGAACACCTTATGGACCTGGGTCCATAGGTTGCCAAAAAACTGTCATGAATTGTTTCTTTAAAACATACATGGCACCTTGTGTCCTTAGGGTCATAAGATGTGTAGAGCATAGAGAGGTTCTTACTAGAATACAGGGGACTCTATGGCCTAAAGGCCATAGGCTCCCAATATGGAGCATAGATCGGTTCTTACTAGCATAGAGAGACCAAATAGTGCTTGGGGCCATAGGATGTCAATTTAGAGCATAGAGCATAGAGCAAAGAGCATAGAGAGCTTCTTACTATCATAGAGGGAACCCTATGGCCTTCAGGCCACAGGATGTCAATATAGAGATAACAAAGCTTCTTACTAGCATGGGGACCCTATGGCCTTCAGCCCACAAGGTCTCCTCAATATAGAGCAAATAGTGTTTTTTATTGGCATAGAGAGCACCCTATGGACCTGGGTCCATAGGTTGCCAAAAAACTGTCATGAATGGTTTCTTTAAGATGTGTAGAGCATAGAGAGGTTCTTACAAGAATACAAGGGGACTCTATAGCTTGAAGGCCATAGAGTCCCCTGTATATAGAGAAAATAGTGTTTTTTACTGGCATAGAGAGCACCCTATGGACGTGGGTCGATAGGTTGCCAAAAAACTGTCATGAATGGTTTCTTTAAGATGTGTAGAGCATAGAGAGGTTCTTACAAGAATACAGGGGACTCTATGGCTTGAAGGCCACAGGCTCCCAATATGGATCATAGATCGGTTCTTACTAGCATAGAGAGACCAAATAGTGCTTTATACATGGGGCCTTAAGGTGTCAAAACAATGAGGATTTTTTCAAAACAATGAGGGCACCTTGTGGCCTTGGGGCCATAGGATGTCAATTTAGAGCATAGAGCATAGAGAGCTTCTTACTACCATAGAGGGAACCCTATGGCCTTCAAGCCACAGGGTCTCAATATAGAGAAAACAGAGGTTCTAGCATAGAGGGGACCCTATGGCCTTCAGCCCACAAGGTCTCATCAATATAGAGAAAACAGAGGTTCTAGCATAGAGGGGACCCTATGGCCTTCAGCCCACAAGGTCTCATCAATATAGAGAAATAGTGTTTTTTACTGGCATATAGAGTACCCTATGGCCCTGGGTCCATAGGTTACCAAAAAAACCCTCATGAAGGGTCTCTTTAAAACATACAAGGCACCTTGTGCCCTTGGGGTCATAAGATGTGTAGAGCATAGAGAGGTTCTTACTAGCATACATAGAACCCTATGGCCTGAACGCCATAGGGTCCCAATATAGAGCATAGATCGGTTCTTGCTAGCATAGAGAGACCAAATAGTGTTTTTTACTTGGGAGCATAATGTGCCAAAACAATGAGGGTTTTTACAAAACTATGAGGGCACCTTGTGGCCTTGGGGCCATAGGATGTCAATATAGAGCATAGAGCATAGAGAGCTTCTTACTATCATAGAGGGAACCTTATGGCCTTCAGGCCACAGGGTGTCAACGTAGAGAAAACAGAGGTTCTTACTAGCATAGAGGGGACCCTATGGCCCTGGGTCCATAGGTTGCCAAAAAACCCTCATGAAGGGTTTCTTCAAAACATATAGGATGTGTAGAACATAGAGAGTTACTTACTAGCATAGGGGGGACCCTATGGCCTTCAGGCCATAGGGTGCCAATATAGAGCATAGATCGGCTCTTACTAACATAGAGAGACCAAATAGTGCTTTATACATGGGGCCATAGGATGTCAATATAGAGCATAGAGCATAGAGCATAGAGATCTTCTTACTAGCATACAAGGAACCCTATGGCCTTCAGGCCACAAGGTGTCAACGTAGAGAAAACAGAGGTTCTCACTAGCATAGAGGGGAACCAATGGCCTTCAGCCCACAAAGTCTTCGGGATATAGAGCAAATAGTGTTTTTACTAGCATAGAGAGCACCCTATGGCCCTGGGTCCATAGGTTGCCAAAAAACTATCATGAAGGGTTTCTTCAAAACATAGAGGGCACCTTCTGCCCTTGGGGTCATAGTATGTGTAGAGCATAGAGAGGTTCTTACTAACATACAGGGGACCCTATGGCCTGAATATAGAGAATAGATCAGTTCTTACTAGCACAGAGCGGACCCTATGGTCTTCAAGCCAAAGGGTGCCAATATAGAACAAAGATCAGTTCTTACTAGCATAGAGAGACCAAATAGTGCTTTATACTTGGGGCCATAGGGTACCAAAACAGTGAGGGTTGTTCAATGACATAGAGAGCACCCTATGGCCCTGGGTCCATAGGTTGCCAAAAAACCCTCTTGAAGGGTTTCTTCAAAACATAGAGGGAAACTTGTGGCCTTGGGGTCATTGGATGTGTAGAGCATAGAGAGGTTCTTACTAGCATACAGGGGACCCAATGGCCTTCAGGCCATAGGGTGCCAATATAGAGCATAGACCGGTTCTTACTAGCAAAGATCGGACACTATGGCCTTCAGGCCAAAGGGTGCCAATATAGAGCATGGAGAGTCTCTTACTAGAATATAGGGGACCATATGGCTTTCAAGTCACATGGTGCTAATATAGAGCAAATAGTGTTTTTACTAGCATATAGAACTTCCTGACCTAGGGGGATTGGTTGTCAAAAATCCATCATAGAAGGGTTCCTATGGCCTTCAGCCCACAAGGTCTTCTCAATATAGAGAGCATAGTATTTTTCATTGGCATACAGAGCACCCTTGGGGCCCTTGAGGCCAACCCTATGGCCTTCAACACTTAGGGAGCTAATATAGAGCATGGTGCTTTATATTGGCATAGAGATCTATGGCCCTAGGGCCATAGCAAAACAATGAGGTGTTTTTGGAAACGATGAGGGCACCTTGTGGTCTTGGGGCCATAGGAAGTCAATATAGATCATAGAGCATAGACAATAGAGCATAGAGCACAAAGAGATTCTTAGTAGCATAGAGGGAATCCTATGACCTTCAGGCCATAGGGTGCCATTATAGAGTAAACAGAGGTTCTTACTAGCATAGAGGGGACCCTATGGACTTCATCCCACAAGGTCTCCTCAATATAGAGAAAATAGTGGTTTTTACTTGCATGGAGAGCACCATATGGCCCTGGGGTCATAGGTTACCAGAAAACCCTCATGAAGTGTTTCTTTAAAACATTGTGGCCACCTTGTGGCCTTGGGGCCATAGGATGCCAATGTAGAGCATAGAAAGGTTCTTACTAGCATGCAGGGGACCCTATGGCCTTCAAGCCACATATTGCCATATGGTGTTGGTGTAGAGGCTCTAAAGGGGTATTTAGGCCATTCAAGGGATACTTCTTTGAGGGTCCTCTAATGTCATAAGGGAACATGCGATCACTACCATAGAGTGGCCTAGGTACACTTGTAGAACCATTTTGTTGGCACCCTTTGGACCTAGGACCACATGGTTGAACATAGAGGTGACTCTATGGCCATAGGTCCATATGGATGTAATAATATCCATCTTGTCTAAATATATGTCATTCTTTTTACAGAAAATGTCTCAGAAGAGAAAGTCAAAGTCAGTTGATGCAACAGGCTCAACACCAAGTTCTTGGTATCTATATTTTCACTTACCAAATGGTGGAAGTGATGAGAAAGTCCTCTTGTTTTTCAAGATAAAGAGCAATTTCCCTTCAAGGACTGTGGTATTGTCAAGGAGATAAAGAAAGATTGTTCAGATCTTGAAATGTCTCCATGCCTTGGAGTAAAACTTCTCAATGGTGACTCCTACTTCTTGGAGCCTGTGGCCTTTGCTCAAAAATTGGTGAAGGTTGATTATGAAGGAGTGACAATGACAAAAGCAGGGTGGGTGGAGCTTCAAGAAGACACTCCAAGTGAGAACTTTATAGACTTATATATTGAGGGATTTAAGAAATTCAATCAATATTTAGGTAAATTGAGCAGCACAAAGAAGAATAAGAAGCGAAAGAATGAAGACACGGGTACAGCAAATCAATCTAAGACGCTCAAGGAGAGTCAGTCTCCCTCACTTGGAGAAAATAGTGGAAATGTGGCCGAAGAAAATCTTTCAGTTATACCCTTACAGACTCAAGAAGTAGGAGATTCTAGTGGACTTGAAACCCTAACAGTTGGAACCCCCTCAGTGGCAGTGGTTGTGGACTTAGCATCCTTAGCTGTGTTGGACTCTACTATACAGCCCAAAGAAAAAGATCTTGATAAAGAAGTTGCCAGAACTTCTAAGAGTGGGCTAGATGGATACGTCGAAATTGACCACTATTTTAAATTAGGTGTACAATTTACCCAATTGATCCCAATTGAGCAATGCAACCTTGCACCAGAAGGCTGTAGATGCAGACCATTGTCAGATGTATATGTGAAATATCTCTTGAAGCAATTTGCAGGGCACTCTAGGCCAGTCTCCAGTGCATCAGACTTGATGCCGTATAACCCAATTAAAAAAATGCCTTTACAAATAGTTGAAGTGCATGCAGACAAGCTACCAACATACCACTATTAGATTCTAGCTGGTCAGCATTCCATCATAGCGGCTAGAGCTTTTTTACGTAACAACAGCACTAAGTATGCTTTGAGAAAAGAGTTCTACAAGTTTAGAACTAAAAGGATAGTGGTAGACGCTCCGAAAGAGGTTGCTGTTCGAAATTCCAAAATGGAGAACATGGAGAGAATAACAGCAATGAAATACCAGCCTTATGTGGAGGTCTTGAAGCATGGCAATAGTCAATGGCTTGCATATTCTAAACCAACAAAACCCAAGGTAGGCGTTCATGTCGGTCATCCAAGTCGAGCAGGTTGGGATGTAAGTTCCACTTCCCTATGCTTGTTTTTGTTACAAATATGTCTTGAAATAAAGTTAATTTTCTTTTCTTTATTTTGAAGGCCTTTGTAAATGTGGCGAACATTGTGTTCAACTATAAATCATTTGCCAACAAAGAAGCACACATGGTCATGTACAATGATGAAATCTATGATCAGTGGATACACATCTTGGAGAAGCATCAAACATCAACTGCTCGTGGGCGACAACCAAGCATAACAACCTTTAGATGCCTAGCTGGTTTAGAATATAATGATGTCAAGCTACTACAACAAGATCTGGCAGATGAGAAGATCTGCTTATTGAAGCAACTACGTCAACAAGCGGGCATGCTCGACCTCACTGCACGTGCAACGGTCTTAAAAAAGACCAGGGTTTTTGAGCCTCAAGTGTTGATGGAATTTAAAGAGATATATCCATCAGCAATAGCAGTTGCTTCATGGGATAAATGTAAGTCTCATTATAACATACAAATGAGATTTACAAATCTCTCTTCACGAGTTGTACGCAATGGCTAAATCTCCTACTACAAAAAGGAAAGGAGAAAGAGCCAATTCCTGAGATCACTAGGGGATATGTGCAGTGGATCATTGCACAAAAGAATGGCACTTCTAGTTTGCAATTCATTTTACCATGGACAATCAAGTGTGTTGGAAAGAATTTGGAAGGCATTGAGTTTCTCTGCAGTGAGAATAGCTCTAAAATTCGTGTTGGTGTTTGCATCATAGACACAACACACAAAAGTCTTACATCTAGTGGTTGGAGTGCTACCCAATTTGGTAAAGTAATTGGAGTATGTGGGGTAGCACATCAACCATCAGAGTTTTTAATTGCCGGCTTAGTCAAGTATCAGCATACTGCTTCCCTAGAGAAGGCACTTTCTGAAAAAGCTAAATGGTATGAAATGCACGTTCTACCTTTGAGCTCCTTAATGGGATCAGAGACCATCCAAACATGTGCTCTTCGCGAAGTAGTTTTTGGGGTTTGGGCATTTTCCAGTCAAGGAGAGCAGTACACCAACCACTCTAGTGTTAAAGAGTCATTGTTGGTGTCATAAAATCTAATATCTAACCAACCCAAATGATTTTCTCATATTAAATTGATCACTTAATGTGGGAGAATAAACGGTAACAAGTGTTAAGATATAGATATGTGCTTATAGATCTATCTCAACACGGGGCCAATAGTAAAGGCGCCCAAATGGGAGATGGTCTATCAAGATCAAGGCTAACCAATGGAGCATAAGACCTTAGGGTTAGCTTCATTGAAGACCTCCAATAATGTGTGAAAAAGTCCATTGACCTTAGGTAAGCTAGGGCTGAGCTTGAGGTGGGAACCAGGCCCAAGCTCGAGGTGCTTGACTTGCCGCTTGATTAAGGTGCTTGAGGTGCCTTGACATGCTTGCCTGAGATGCTTGTGGGAATACCCCCTAGTCCAAGTGCTTTGTCATGCTTGATGACTAAGGTGCTTGAGCTCCTAAAGTCAAAAAGATCCCTACAAGGAGGGGGGCGAGCCTACAAGGGGGGGGGGGGGGGGGGGGGGGGGGGGATGAGAGAGAACACACACACACACACACACACAAGGGAATCCCCAGCTTGAAGAGGCAGCAAGGACACTTGTCAAGTTCCTCCTCATGTTGCCCTCATGGTGTGCCTGAAGCCTATTGGTTGGCCACCCAAGGGGTCCAATGATAATTTAGGATATTTAGTTTATTGATTTTGCATTTATCAAGTCCTCTCTCTCAAAGGGGAAAGGGGGACAATTGTCCCAAGGCTACCCCTCTTGCTTGTAATGGCTCCTGCTTGTGATTGGCTAGGCCTGGAGGGGTCCAATGAGCTTCAAGCATGATCTACAAGGGGGGGTCGACCCAAGCAAGCTAGGGGGGTGCTTAGGGGGTATACTCACCCACACACAATCACAAGCACTCTCATTGTGTGCTATGCAAAGTGCAAGAGCTCCCTCTCCAAGCAAGTAGAGGTTGAGAGCCTACACCAACACTCTTGGCTATGGAGTGAAAATCCAACCAAGAGCCATGCTTCAATGCTTGAGCTTGTCATCTCCTTCTTCTTCATTACTATGCTATTATGTATGCTAGCTCAAGAGTTATGATAAGTGAGGAACTAGCTCTTTCTCGTATGAAATGTTTCTTCTTCCTCTTCCCTACCCTCATTCCCTGCTAGCTCTCTCCACCTTCGAAGGTGTTTGAGGTCTTGGGACTGAGGCTTGGTATAGTTAAAGCTTTCTTCAAGTTTAGGTTATGCTATGATGGTGATGCATGAAGCTTTCCATCTTCATTGCTTCACCTAGGTCACAAGGAACACAAAGAATGTATTGTAACAAGTCTCTCTTTATGGGAGAAATCATAATACAAATGCCTATTGGAGGGGGGACCGGCTCCACATAAATCCGGTCCTCAACTGTTGTCATGTTCTCTAAATTCTCTCTCTTGCAAAAGTATTGTCTATGCCAAGTTAACTAATTGCTATGATTATGTTGCTATCTTCAATTATGTCTACCCGCTATGCTCACAAAATCATTTCTTGAAAGTATTCTCATTAAATTCCGCTACTCTCAAATTGAATAGGTAAATTCCATTACATTGGTATCAGAGCATTTGGTTTCTCTTTTCTTGCTTAAGAAGAGAGGTCCTTAAGTAGCCTATAAATGGTTGATGTTGTTAATTATAATAGAGTAAGTGGAACTGGGATCTAATATCGGTTTTGTTAAGCCCACTATGTGGGGGATGGTGCACACCTCGGGAGCTTTGGACTTAATAATGGAGTCATTTTAGACTTGCCTACGGCTTTACCATTATTGAGCCATAAGAAGTCCAAAAGGATCTAGCCCTTGGCAACTCTGCTATGTTAGACCTACTCCTCTACTCTCTATAATTAACCACTTTGAGCCGTGGGTGTAGATACTTAAGAGCCGATTTTCAAAGGCTAAGAGGAGTGGCAACTAAGTTTTTGTATTGCCAAAGCATACACTAAGTATAAACGTAAATTTTGTTAACATGGATGACAATAATCAAGAGAGTAGAATGAACATTGATAGCTTTGATTTTGCACATGAAGGTGCTAATGATGATGCTCCCATGTTTGTGAATTATCTCGTCACTAGGTTGCAACAAGCTATGGGAAACCCTGTTTTGCAAGCCGAAGTTACTCAACAACTTCGTGCTTATGGAATTTCCCTTCCTCTCCCAGAAGAAAGAGAGCTTAGGAGGCCTCTTGAAGAGACCCCCAAAAGAAGACTCTCTCCCATTCGAGAGGAGGAATCCAAAGAGAAAGAAAGCAATGACAGTCTAAGTTCTTCTGAAGATGTGGCTCCACGAAGACGGCGGTCTAGACGATCGCCTACTCCTCCCAAGAGGAAAAGAGTAACCTATAGTCCTTCTCCTCATCACTCTAAAAGGCAAGGGAGGAAACAAACGAAGAAAAGGGCTAGGAAGAGGTCACCCTCTTCTCCTTCTTCTTCACCTTCCTCCTCTTCCGATGAAAGTTATGGCTATTCTCCTAGAGAATACAAGAGGGGAGGACATCGCAAATCATTTCCTGCATGGCGAAGGTCACAAAAGCTAAAGAAGTTCAAGGAGGGAGGAAAGAGTATCTCTTTTCTCAGCTACGATGGCGCCTTTGGTGCTACCGACAAAGTGTTGGCCTTCATCCAGCAATTTGATGCGGCCTTTGGGGACGAGGGCTTCACAGAGTCCTCCAAGCTACGCCATGTAGCTATGCACTTCCAAAAATCAGCTCTTCAATGGTGGGCTAGCCTTCGTGGCAATGGAGAAGCCCCAAAGACATGGAAAACTCTACGAGTTTCCATCATGAAGCAACTTCTTCCAAGCGATACTAAAGATAAAGTTCTTACCGAATGGCGCGGCTTGAAGCTTCTCTCTCATGAGTCTATCAACAAGTATGTAGAAAAGTTTTGGGATTTACATCTCAAAGCTACTGTCTTCCAAAAGATAGACTTTGCCGAGCAAAGACAACAATTCTATGCGGGATTACCTGAAGAGATGGCCGAATACATCAACTCTCAACGGCCTAGTACTATTACCGAAGTAATCCATCACACCATGGTTGCTTCACGCATCAATTTCCATCAAGGGGCTAGACGTAATGTCAATCCCATGGAAAACAAAGATAAAAATGATGCAAAGGGGAAATCCAATGCTCAAAATAATTCCCAAGGCACTTCCAACAACAACAATCGGTCCAAGGAGAAGGGAGTTTACAAAGGTAAAAACAAACTCTCTCCTGAAGATCTTGAAGCTTTTCGCAAGGACCATAAGTGTTTCAAGTGTGGAGAGCAAGGACATGGCTATCGTTCTTGCCCCAAGAAGAATACTCGCAATGAGACTCCTAGGGCTTCCACCATCGAAGCTCCAAAAGAGGATGGTCATTGCAAAGGATCATCACTTTCCTATGCGTGGGGAAAGGTAAGAGAGCATGATGCCTTCATCTTGTTTGACCCAGGCTCTACTCTCAACTTCATATCAATAGAGTTGGCCACCAAGTTGGGCATTCAAGCTTTTGAGATGGGAGATATAGTAACCGCCGATGCAGCTTTCAAGGGACAACAAGCCTCTGTTACTCCCTTGATTGGGAAGTTGAGGCTTCATGTCCAAAGCTATGTCGACAAAGAAGACTTCTTCATCTCTCCTCTCCAACATCAGGATGTTATCCTAGGGGCACTATGGTTTGATCGCATGGCTGCCAACATGAAGTTCCCTGAAAGGAGAATTTACTTCACGTACAGGGGAAAGAACATGTATATAGATTCTAGTGAGCGTGGTCGCACTATTCCACTTGTAAATCCTCTTTCTTTTGATAAATCAATGAAGAGCTCCTTTTCTGCGTACATGATTTATGTCAAAGAGTCTCTAAAAGCTAATAATGTTTCATCAAATGAAAATGATAGGAATCAAGAAGAGTTAGACTTGTCTACTTTTCTAAAAGGATTCCAAGATGTGTTCATCGATGATATCCCTACGGACCTACCTCCAAGACGAGGGGATGATGACCATCGTATTGAGCTCCTTCCAGGAAGCTCACCGCCTAACAAACCTCCTTATCGAGTCTCACAAGCTCAACAAGACGAGATTATGAGGCAAGTACAGGAATTGATAGACAAATGGATGGTGAGGCCTAGTTCCTCTCCCTTTTGTTCTCCAGTCCTTTTAGTGCAAAAGAAAGATGGTACATACCGTATGTGTGTGGACTATCGAGCACTAAACCATATCACTATCAAAAACAGATTTCCCGTGCCACGGGTAGAAGATCTATTTGATAAACTACAAGGCTCTACCTACTTCAGTAGGATTGACCTTAAGAGTGGCTATCATCAAATAAGGATAGTGGATGAAGATATCTTAAAGACCGCGTTTCGCACAACATTTGGTCTTTATGAATATCTAGTCATGTCTTTTGGCTTGACTAATGCACGAGCTACTTTCAATCGTCTCATGGAGAAAATTTTTATACCATATCGTAAATTCACTGGAGTGTTCTTTGATGATATCATCATCTACTCCAAGTCTTTGGAGGAACATAAGCAACATCTCCAAGTGATTTTTCAAGCCTTGAGGGAGAACAAACTTTCTCTCAATCAAAAGAAAAGTGAATTCTTCCTTCAAGAGATTCAATATCTAGGTCATATTATCTCTCACGATGGTATTCGTATGGATACATCAAAGTTAGAGGTGATAAAATCATGGCCTAAACCAAGGAATCTACATGAGCTAAGAATCTTTATTGGTATGTGTGCATACTATAGACGCTTCATAGCAAAATTCTCTCAAGTAGCAGGACCACTACACGACTTAACAAAGAAGAACGTTAAGTTTGTATGGACTGCTAAGGAGCAAAATGCTTTTGAAAAACTCAAAGAGAAGCTTACTTCCCAACCAGTCCTCGTGCTTCCGGATCTCTCAAAGCCATTTGAGGTCCAATGTGATGCTTGTGGTGATTGCCTTGGAGCGGTTTTGCTTCAAGAAGGGCATGCCATAGCTTATGAGAGCCGAAGGCTCAATAGTGATGAACGAGTCTTGGGCATTTATGAGAAAGAGCTTTTACCTGTTCTACATGCCCTAGACACATGGAAGCACTACCTATTGGGGACTCCATTTATCCTACGAACCGACCACCAAAGTCTCAAGTATTTCATGATGCAAACCAAGCTTTCCGACAAACAAATGAGGTGGGCAAATTTTCTTTCTCAATTTAATTTCCATATTGCTCACATAGCTGGTAAGCACAATCAAGTTGCCGATGCACTTTCACGACGACCAAAAGTTAATGCGGTGTCTATAGCTACTCACAATGATCTATCCTCTATGATAGATGAGTATGCTACTGAACCTGACTTTAGAGACATAATGTCAGCCCTTGCTTTGGGGAAGAAAGAGGAACCATTCACCTTCCAGGATGGTTATCTTCTCCACGGCAATAGGCTATGTGTTACCCATTCCCTTCGTGAGAAGGTTATGTATGAATCCCATGCTCCTCCATATGCAAGGCATAGAGGTATTCAACCTACTCTCCGAGGAGTAGAGACGTATTTCTATTGGCCTACCATGAAAGTGGACATACAAGAGTATGTTTCAAAATGTGTAGTATGCCAAAAGACCAAGTATGATAGAGGAAAGCAACCTAGATTACTCCAGCCATTGCCTATTCCAAATTCACCATAGGAGAGTATATCCATGGATTTCATCTTTGGATTGCCCAAGTCTATCCATGGGAATACATGAATATGGACAATAGTCGACAGGTTTAGCAAGGAAGCACATTTTATTCCTGTCAAAAAGACTATTAAGGCACATCAAATGGCAACTCTCTTCATATCTCAGATTTTCAAGCACCATGGATTACCCACATCCATCGTGTCAGATAGAGATCCTAGAATGACCAGTAATTTCTGGAAAGGCCTCTTTGAAAATCTAGGAACAAGATTGAATTTCTCTTCGGCCTATCACCCACAAACGGATGGCCAAAGTGAGATAGCCAATCTTACGATACTCTATCTACTCAAAACTTATGTTATCGAAGTAGATCAACACTCACAATGGGAAAAGTATTTACCGCTAGTAGAGTATGCCTACAAAAATACTACACATACTTCTACGGGGAAAGCACCTTTCGAGATCATAGAGGGAAGACCTAAAAGTCCCTTGCTACTGAAAGTACATGGGAAGATCTTCGCTGCCGATGAGTATAGCCGTGACCTACAAGAATCTTTTCAAAAGATTAGGGAGGCTATAGCCATCTCTCAACAAAGGAAAAAAGCTGCTGCTGATAAGCATAGAAGAGCCTTAATGTTCAAAGAAAATGATTGGGTCTTACTCAAGTTTCCTAAGGCTCGATTAAGGCAAACGACGGGAAAAAATCCTACGGGCCATCAAAAGTATTATGCTAAACTAGCAAAAAGATACTATGGTCCTTTCCAAATCTTGAAGCCCATCAATGAGACGGCTTATCAACTCAAGTTGCCCAACCATTGGCTTATACACAATGCCTTTCATGTAAGCCTACTTAAGCCCTACAAAGGAGAGCCACCATACGAACCAATTATTGAAGACCCTCCCAAAGTCGAAGACCAAGAAGAGGTGCTACAACCCGAAGCTGTCCTTCGGCATGAAGACAAGGTACTACGACATGGTAAGATAATCCGACGATATCTTATTAAGTTCAAAAATTATCCTTTTGAAGATGCTAAATGGATGCAAGGAGTACAACTTAAGGATAGTATGAACCTTGTCAATGCTTACTATGCTACATTAGAGTAAGCAAATGTACAAAATTCTTTTAAATGACTCATGTTTTTTGTCTTATATGACTAGTCCTCTTTTTAATTGTGCACAAATTTAACTAGTATGCATGCTTAGAATCATGTTTGTGATGACGACGTCTCTCAAACACCAAGTAGAATTTGTCACTCTACTTTGGGAAGAACGAAATGGACTAAAGAGCAGACATGCTTGCGGCAGCTATGTCTCCCAAGCACCAAATGGATTAGTCATCCATCTTGGAAAGATGTCGTAGGGTAAAAAAGGGATCCTCTACCCGCTAAGTACGATTGACTAATGACTAAGCCTTTATCTCTTCTACCTCATAGTCGAGGACGACTATGATTTCAAGAGAGAGGTAATGTCATAAAATCTAATATCTAACCAACCCAAATGATTTTCTCATATTAAATTGATCACTTAATGTGGGAGAATAAACGGGAACAAGTGTTAAGATATAGATATGTGCTTATAGATCTATCTCAACACGGGGCCAATAGTAAAGGGGCCCAAATGGGAGATGGTCTATCAAGAGCAAGGCTAACCAATGGAGCATAAGACCTTAGGGTTAGCTTCATTGAAGACCTCCAATAATGTGTGAAAAAGTCCTTTGACCTTAGGTAAGATAGGGCTGAGCTTGAGGTGGGAACCCAGCCCAAGCTCGAGGTGCTTGATTAAGGTTCTTGAGGTGCTTGACTTACTCCATGCTTGAGGTGCTTGACTTGCCGCTTGATTAAGGTGCTTGAGGTGCCTTGACATGCTTTCCTGAGATGCTTGTGGGAATACCCCCTACTCAAGTGCTTTGTCATGCTTGATGACTAAGGTGCTTGAGCTCCTAAAGTCAAAAAGATCCCTACAAGGAGGGGGGCGAGCCTACAAGGGGGGGGGGGGGGGGGGGGGGGGGGGGGGGGGGGGGGGGATGAGAGAGAGCACACACACACACACACACACACACACACACACACACACACACACACACACACACACACACACACACAAGGGAAGCCCCACCTTGAAGAGGCAGCAAGGACACTTGTCAAGTTCCTCCTCATGTTGCCCTCATGGTGTGCCTGAAGCCTATTGGTTGGCCACCCAAGGGGTCCAATGATAATTTAGGATATTTAATTTATTGATTTTTCATTTATCAAGTCCTCTCTCTCAAAGGGGAAAGGGGGACAATTGTCCCAAGGCTACCCCTGTTGCTTGTAATGGCTCCTGCTTGTGATTGGCTAGGCCTCGAGGGGTCCAATGAGCTTCAAGCATGAGCTACAAGGGGGGGTCGACCCAAGCAAGCTAGGGGGGTTCTTAGGGGGTATACTCACCCACACACAATCACAAGCACTCTCATTGTGTGCTATGCAAAGTGCAAGAGCTCCCTCTCCAAGCAAGTAGAGGTTGAGAGCCTACACCAACACTCTTGGCTATGGAGTGCAAATCCAACCAAGAGCCATGCTTCAATGCTTGAGCTTGTCATCTCCTTATTCTTAATCATTATTCTATTATTTATGCTAGCTCAAGAGTTATGATAAGTGAGGAACTAGCTCTTTCTCGTATGAAATGTTTCTTCTTCCTCTTCCCTACCCTCATTCCCTGCTAGTTCTCTCCACCTTCGAAGGTGTTTGAGGTCTTGGGACTGAGGCTTGGTATAGTTAAAGCTTTCTTCAAGTTTAGGTTATGCTATGATGGTGATGAATGAAGCTTTCCATCTTCATTGCTTCACCTAGGTCACAAGGAACACAAAGAATGTATTGTAACAAGCCTCTCTTTATGGGAGAAATCATAATACAAATGCCTATTGGAGGGGGGACCGGCTCCACATAAATCCGGTCCTCAACTGTTGTCATGTTCTCTAAATTCTCTCTCTTGCAAAAATATTGTCTATGCCAAGTTAACTAATTGCTATGATTATGTTGCTATCTTCAATTATGTCTACCCGCTATGCTCACAAAATCATTTCTTGAAAGTATTCTCATTAAATTCCGCTACTCTCAAATTGAATAGGCAAATTCCATTACAGTTGGAGCCAATGCATACTCTCTGCATCAATGACGACGAGTATGATGTTGTGACCATGGCTAAATCCTTTTTGTACGTCGTGCAATCAAATTCATCTGTCTCAAAGAAGATGATCATGTGATAGACATCTTCTCATTAGGCTATGGGACTAAAGAGGCACTACAACAACAGAGAAAGGTGATATCAGTTGCATGTAGTAGTGATCAAATGACGCAATTGGAATCTCTTTGCCATTCCATAGTGGAAGAAGACCTTGATCTTAGAAGGTGGGAAGGTGTGGATAACACAGAGAAAGTCAATTCCAAGGATTCAGAGGAAGAAGAAATTGAAGAACCATTGGATGCAAGTGCTGAGGCTATTCTAGAAAGTCTACAGGAAACAGGTTAAGCTAGCCACCCATGATATTACATTACTGATATTTAGATTATTATTGTTGTCATTTTATTTGATTTGTCCCATCTCAAATCTGCCCATGATGTTAAAAACATTGATGTTTGGCTCGTTATTGTTCTCAATTTATTTTCTTTGAAAAAATGTGAACTTGTGAGTTTGAGTTTTTTCACAATAAATGAATTAGACATAAGTGTATGATATTATATGGACATGTTTTGGTAAAAAGAATTCTACATTTATATATGGTCATAAGACATATATTATGTAATACTTTAAAGTTAATTGATCATATGAGGTTTGGGAAGAATACACTATGACTTGAGGATCATAAAGTTCTTTGTAGACATGACACCCTATGGCCCTAGGGCCATAGAATCCCCAAAAAGAAAATGGGATACCCAACAACCTTACAGATGTAGGGTGATTACACCGAGTCTCTAAAAGGGCACATAAGCATCTGGGTTACTCTATAGCCTTAGGCCCATAGGGTGTCAACATAGAATCCCCCAAAAGCATTTGGATACCCTACAATCTTATGGATATAGGGTGATTACATAGAGTCTTTAAAAGGTCACATAAGCATTTGGGCTAGTCTACAGCCTTAAGGCCATAGAGTGTCAACATAGCTATCCTACAATCTTATGTATATAGAGAGATTACATAAAGTCTCTAAATGGGCACATGAGTATTTGGGCTATTCTAGAAGGAAAAATAAGTTATCCAAGAGCATTTGGGATACCCTAAGGCCTTAGGGCCATAGGGTGGTGACATAGAATCTCCACAGGGGCACTTAAATCACCCCATGGATGCAAATCACCTAGCTCTTATGGACACATCTTATAAAACATCACATGACACCCTATGGCCTTTAGACCATAGGTTGGTTATTCTAGGTCACCTAAAGACTCTTTAAGTGTCTCAAGAACATTTTTCGTTGGCCTTATATCTTGTGTCCATATACATTAGGGACATATATTTCTTATCTTGTGATTAAGGTTTAATATTCTATTGAGAATGAAATAAGCTAGAAAAAACTAAAAAGTATTTAGTCCTCAAAATTTCAAAATGAGAGTTTGAACAATTGATGTATGATCATTTTTTGTTGGGTGTAAGTTCCTCTATTGTGAATTGATGGTGTAAGCGTTTGAAATAATTATCTTTGTATTGCAACTAACTAGATTAAACATATTTGCTTTGAAATGATTATCTTTGTATTGCAACTAACTAGATTAAACATATATATAGTTTATTTCCCTGGGGCCATATGATACAAAAATAAAAGAGTCTTAAGAAGGGAACCTAGGCCACTAAATCACCATGCGGCCATAAGGTGGTCTTTGTGGGGAATGCTCCTAAAGAGTTCCTTGGCTATCCTATGGAAGTTGGGCCATAGGCTACCAACATAGAGTTTAGATGGTTTCTTACTAACATAGAGCTCACCTTGTGGCCTACGGTCTTTACATTCTAATATAGAGTTTCAATGGTTTCATGCTAGGCATAAGGGGCACCCTATGGCCTTGGGGACATAGAGTGTCAATGTAGAGCGCAGAGGTTTCCTTTCTAGCATAGAGGGCACCATGTAGCCTAGGAGCCATTTGATGCACCCTATGGCCCGAGGGCTGTAGGTTGCCAATGTAGACAAGGTTTCTTAGTAGCATTATAAAGGGTACCTTGTGGCCCTCAAATATCCATAGGGTGCCAACATAGAGTGTAGAGGGTTTTTCTTACTAGCATAGAGGACATCCTATGGCCTTGGGGCCATAGGGTTTCAATATTGAGCATAGAGGATTTCTTACTTGCATCGAGGCTACCTTGTGGCCCTAGGTCCATAGGGTGCAAACATAGAGAATAGAGGATTTCTTACTATCATAGAGGGTACCTTGTGGCCGTAGGTCCATAGGGTGCAAACATAGAGCATAGAGGATTTGTTACTAGCACAGAGGGCACCCTATGGCCCAAAGGCCATAGAGTGACAACATGTAGCATAAAGGTTTCTTACTAGCAGAAGAGGAAGACCTTGTGGCCCTCGGGTCATAGGGTGCCAACATAAAGCATATATGGTTTCTTACTAGTGCTCATAGAGGGCATGTTGTGGCCCTATGACAACCCATGGCCTTAGGGCCATAGGGTGACACATAAATAAAGTACCATATGGATTTGAAGCCATATACCTATTTATATGTTGAGACCTCCCAACAATCCTAACCCTATGGCCTTGAGGCCATAAACATACATATTCTCGATTATCTTAAAGTCATAGAGATATCTACAAAGAGAACCGTATGGCGTGAAGGCCATAAGAAACTTAGTCAAGGAAATCATCCAATGCAAGAAGATCATGGCAATAGAAAATGAGACTTTGCTCTAGAGCTTAAAGGCATAAATGTTTCTCCAAGTATACTTCTAGGTGCCACCATCATGGACAAAGAACTAATGTAGCTAGATAAAGATTAGGAATCTCTAGACAATAAGGAGCATAAAAATAAATTCATTGTAGATGTGTTGTCAGTTAGTAAATTTGCTATTTGCGATTAGTGTTTTCTAAGAGTGTGAAAAAAAAGAGTTATCAAAATGTAGATACTTTGGAATCTAAAATTAGGTGCTCTTTAAACTTGTAGTCCTTCAACAAGATATTGCGGCTGACAAAGGTTTTACTCGAGATTTTTGGTATAGAGGATGCTAATGCCATTGACCCTAGTGAGAAAGATTCTATCAATCTCCACGTCAACCAAAGAGTTTCTGACAAAGATGACAAGAGTCTACAAGTCTTTGAAAGTCAACTGCTACAATGACTGGAGATAAATTTAAAGAGTAATCCAATGGAAGAAGACGGTGAAAGTTCCAAAACATGTACAAGGGAAGAAGAAGAATCTAATGAAAATATTCTAGTAGCCCAAGAGTTGGGAATTGGATTGCATGACACCACAATGGAAGTAGAAGGTTTTTTTTTTTTTTTTTTTGAAAATCTCTTTCAATTTCGGAGTATTAACTTACACATTTTGCTAGCATAGAGGACACCCTATGGCCCTAGGACGATAGGAAGCCATCATATCCCATGTACAATTTCTTTTTTACCATAGAGGACATCTTATGGAGATAGGGTCATAAGATGCCAACATAGTGCATAAATGGCTTCTTATAAGTATACACATAAACATAGTGCATAGAGGAAATTTTACTAGCATAAAGATCGCCCTATGGACCCAAGGCCATAGGGTGCCAACATAAAGCATAGAGGGCTTTTTATTAGCACATTGTTACCCTTGGGACACACATGATACCTTGGTCACTATCTGGCCCTTGGACCATATGATAGTAGCATAGAGGACACCCTATACCCCTAGGGTTTCCTTCTATCCCTAGGGCCATACACTACCAACATATAGTATACATGGTTTCTTCATAGAGCAAACCTTTTAGCCCTACGCAATAGAGTGGAAACCTAGACCATATAGCATGGAGGATTTCTTGCTAGCATAGAGAGAACCCTATGGGCTCCCTATGGACTTGGGGCCATATGATTTCAACAAAGAGCATAAACGGTTTTTTGATAGCATAGAGGATAGCTTTTTTCCATGGGGCCATATGATACAAAAATAAAAGAGTCTTAAGAAGGGCACCTAGGACACTAAATCACCATGGGTCCATAAGGTGGTATTTGTGGGGAATACTCCTAAAGGGTTCCTTGGCTATCCTATGGCCTTTGGCTACCAACATAGAGTTTAGATGGTTTCTTACTAACATAGAGCTCACCTTGTGGCCTACGGTCTTTAGATGCTAATATAGAGTTTCAATGGTTTCATACGAGGCGTAAGGGGCACCCTATGGCCTTGGGGCCATAGAGTGTCAATGTAGAGCGCAGAGGTTTCCTTTCTAGCATAGAGGGAATCATGTGGCCTAGGAGCCATTTGATGCACCTTATGGCCCGAGGGCTGTAGGTTGCCAATGTAGACCGTAGAAGTTTTTTTTCTAGCATAGAGGGAACCTTGTGGCCTAGGGGCTATTTGGTGCTCCCCTAGAGCATACAAGGTTTCTTAGTAGCATTATAAAGGGTACCTTGTGGCCCTCAAGTCTCCATAGGGTGCCAACATAGAGCGTAGAGGGTTTTTCTTACTAGCATAGAGGACATCCTATGGCCTTGGGGCCATAGGGTTTCAATATTGAGCATAGAGGATTTCTTACTAGCATCGAGGCTACCTTGTGGCCCTAGGTCCATAGGGTGCAAACATAGAGAATAGAGGATTTCTTACTATCATAGAGGGTACCTTGTGGCCCTAGGTCCATAGGGTGCAAACATAGAGCATAGAGGATTTCTTACTAGCACATAGGGCACCCTATGCCCCAAACGCCATAGAGTGATAACATGTAGCATAAAGGGTTTCTTACTAGCATAAAAGGTAGACCTTGTGGCCCTCGGGTCATAGGGTGCCAACATAAAGCATATATGGTTTCTTACTAGTGCTCATAGAGGGCATCTTGTGGCCCTATGATAACCCATGGCCTTAGGGCCATAGGGTGACACATAAATAAAGTACCATATGGATTTGAAGCCATATATCTATTTATATGTTGAGACCTCCCAACAATCCTAACCCTATGGCCTTGAGGCCATAAAAATACATATTCTTGATTATCTTAAAGTCATAGAGATATCTACAAAGAGAACCGTATGGCCTGAAGGCCATAAGAAACTTAGTCAAGGAAATCATCCAATGCAAGAAGATCATGGCAATAGAAAATGAGACTTCTGCTCTAGAGCTTAAAGGCATAAATGTTTCTCCAAGTATACTTCTAGGCGCCACCATCATGGACAAAGAACTAATGTAGCTAGATAAAGATTAGGAATCTCTAGACAATAAGGAGCATAAAAATAAATTCATTGTAGATGTGTTGTCAGTTAGTAAATTTTCTAATTGCGATTAGTTTTTCTAAGTGTTTGACAAAAAAGAGTTATCAAAATGTAGATACTTTGGAATGTAAAATTAGGTGTTCTTTAAACTTGCAGTCCTTCAACAAGATATTGCTGTTAGGAAATAAGACGTAGCTAAATAGATAATTGAGTAGATTACTTAATGGAGAGAGAGAGAGAGAGAGAGAGTACACACGATATACGTGGTTCATCCAATGTGGGCTACGTCCACGGGAAAGCAGTCACCCAATGGCTTTAGTACTTCAAAACAAGAAGTAGTTTACAAAGGGATTATACCCTTAATGGAGCTCTCGCCTTGCTTCACTCTCACCACCTCACACTCACCTTGTTGCATCAACTTCACACTATGAAATGTGTGTAGAAATGGCCTCATTTTATAGGCCAATAGGGTTGCCCTCTCTTATAAGAGGCAGCCATCTGTAGCTGCCCTTGTGTGAATAAGTCCAAATCGGACCCTCCAATCGGCCCATCTGTGGCGGCCCTTGTGTAGACAAATCCGCTTTTGAATTCGGCCACCAGCCATTGAATTCCGCCACTGGCCACCAGCCATTGACTCTCGACCACCGGCCACCGGCCATTGACTACCGGCCATCGGCCAACCGACGGTTGTTTTCCGACCACTTTACGGCCATCGTCCGGCCATAATATCCCGGCGAAAAGGAATATTCCGACGAGGGGAAAAAAGAAGTCTCGGGGCCCCTAAAGTTGCCCCTGGTTTTTGACTGTGAAAATTTTGATTTCCGGTGAGTGATTTACCTTCACGCACGATGGCTTCTCCTCATAATGGGGGCCTTACAAATGTGTGCTTTTACCACAGAAAATTACAAGGGTAAATCAGGCTCCATACTAAACAATCTCCCACTTGGAGACTGATCTCCAAACCAAACCTGTGACTGCTTTCCATTATGGTTTCTTATCCTTGAATGCCGATTGAGCAAAAGATCAACTTCTCCTTGTTGACCACCATTGTAAACATGTCTGCAGGATTTTCACTTGTATACACCTTTCCTAGCTTTAGCTGTCCCTCTTCCAAAAGAGTGCGTATGAAGTGATATCTCAGCTCAATGTGCTTTGTCCTTGAATGAAAGGCTGAGCTCTTTGCACGATGGATAGCGCTTTGGCTATCACTGTACAAGACACAATTGTCTTGTTTGAATCCAAGCTCTTCTAAGAATCTGCGAAGCCACAGAATTTCTTTGCTTGCCTCCGTCATTACTACATACTCTGCTTCCGTGCTAGAAAGTGAAACCACTTTCTGCAGCTTGAATCCCAGCTTACTGCTGTGCCTCCAACCATGAACACATAGCCAGTAGTGCTCCTTCGAGTATCTTTGTCACCTGCCATATCTGCATCAGCATACCCTTCTAGAAAAATATCAGTTCCACCAAAATACAAAGCATTTGTTGTTGTCCCTTTTAGATACCTAAGTATCCACTTCACAGCTTGCCAATGCTCTTTACCTGGGTTGTCCATGAACCCACTCACAACTCCCACTGCATGTGCAATGTCTGGCCTTGTCCAGACCATGGCATACATTAGAGAACCTACCGCTGCAGCATATGGAACTTCAGACATATAGGCTATCTCCTCTTGTGTCTTTGGACATATATCCTTCGTTAGTTTAAAATGACCAACCAAAGGTGTAGAAGCTGGTTTTGCATTTTGCATTGCAAACCTTTCTAGTACCTTCTTGCTGTAATCTTCTTCAGATAGCTTTATTGTCTTCTTCGTCCTATCCCTTGATATTTTCATACCAAGTATCCTCTTTGCAGCACCTAGATCTTTCATTGAAAAAGATTTAGACAGCTCCTCTTTTAGGTCTTTGATGTCCTGCATGTTAGCACTTGCAATCAACATGTCATCAACATACAACATTCGGATGATGAATTTCCCATCTCCCAAATTCTTCATGTAGACGCAGTGATCCGAGTTGCATCTTGTGAATCCATGATACAACATCCATCGATCAAACTTCAAGTACCATTGTCTTGATGCTTGCTTTAAACCATACAAGCTCTTCTTTAATCTGCAAACCATTTTCTCCTTACCTTTTACTTCACACCCCTTTGGTTGAAGCATGTAGATTTCCTCCTCTAAGTCACCGTGAGGGAATGCCGTATTTACATCCATTTGCTCGAGATTTAGATCATGAGTAGCCACAAGGCTTAAGACAAGCCTAATTGAGTTCATTTTTACAACAGGAGAAAATATTTCATTAAAGTCGATACCTTTCTTTTGAGAAAACCCTTTTACCACAAGCCTAGACTTCTACCTTTTCTTCCCACCTTCTTCTTCCTTCACCTTGTACACCCATTTGTTTTCAAGTGCCCGCTTACCTTTAGGCAACTCAACCAACTCCCATGTTTGGTTACGATGTAGTGAGTCCATCTCCACTTGCATGCTCTTCGTCCATTCTTCTTTGGATTCATGTTGTATAGCTTCTTCATATGATTCTGGCTCTCCAGAATCTGAGATCAAGAGATGGTTGAAGGAAGGAACAAACCTTTTTGGAGGTCTACTTGCTCTTGTAGATCTTCGGGGAATAGGTTGAGGCTCCTCATTTGGTTGACGTTGTTGCACATTGTCACCATTTGCAGTCCTTGAGTCTTCACCGTCCTCAAGCTCCATGTACTCATCACCTGTTTCTTTTGTTTGTTTTCTTTCCAAGTAATCTTTGTACATATTTTGTTCGTAAAAAATTACATCCCTACTCCTTAAGATTTTACCATCTTCAGGATTCCATAGGCGATACCCAAAGTCACCTTCTCCATAGCCAATGAAGAAACACTTTTTGAACTTTGCATCTAGATTTGATATGAGGCTTCTATCTATGTGAATGAAAGCCTCACACCCAAACACTTTGAGAAATGCATAATTCACCGGTTTACCTGTCCACGCCTCTTTTGGAACTCCCCCATCCAATGTCGTTGAGGGTGACCGCTTGATTAAGTGTACAGACGTACTTACAGCTTCCATCCAAAGCTCAAGCCGTAGGCCTGCATGTAGCCGCATGCTTCGTGCTCGCTCCATGATTATCCTGTTCATCCTTTCCAAAATCCCATTTTGTTGAGGTGTCCGTGGGGTTGTCCTTTGCCTCTGAATCCCATTGCTAGCACAAAAGTTTTCAAAAGCTTGGCTGCAATATTCGCCTCCATTGTCGGATCTGAGGCATTTAACCTTGGTACTCGTTTCATTCTTCACAAAGGCTTTCCACCTTTGAGATATGGAAAATACATCGTATTTATTCTTCATGACATAAACCCATGTTTTTCTAGTCGCATCGTCTATGAATGTTACATAGTACAATGATCCACCAAGTGATGGTGTACTTGCAGGACCCCAAACATCACAATGAACCAACTCAAGTTTTTTAATTTTTCTTTCATTTCTTGATTTTTGAAAATTTACCCTCTTTTGTTTACCATAAACACAATCTTCATAGAGCTCCAAGTCCACTTCTTTCAAACCTGGTAGAAGCTTCTTTGTTTGAAGGATTTGCATTCCTTTGGCACTCATATACCGAAGTCGATAGTGCCACACCGCACTGTCAACTTCTGTAGTTGTTGCACAAGCTGAAGGTTGCGTGCTAACAGTACACAAGTAAAGTGTACCGACCTTTTCTCCCATGGCAACCACCAAAGATCCCTTTGAGATCTTCCACCGTTTGTTTCCAAATGCAATGTTGTGACCTTCATCGTCCAATTTTCCTGTAGAGACAATGGAAGGAACGTGCATAACATCTTTAAGCTTCCATTCATTTATGTTAGCAGTTTTGACAGAAACTGTACCTTTACCGACAATCTCACAAGCTTCATCATCTCCCAAGTATACATACCCAAAATTACCTTTGGTGTAGTCTTGGAAATGTTGCTTGTGTGGTGTCGCATGGAATGAAGCCCCGGAATCTACTATCCAGGAATTAGACACATTGTCTAATGCGAGAATTACAGCATCTTGCTCTACTTTACCTGCCGCATTGGTCTCCGATGTTGTCTTGTTGTCTTGAGACTCTGACTCCTTCTTCTTCTTGGACCAGCAATCCTTCTTAACGTGGCCTTCTTGCCGCAGTTCCAACATTCAAGAACTGACTTTGTGCGTGACTTGCTCCGCCTTGAGCAATCACGACCCTTTTGGTTTTTCAACCTCTCCTTAGGCCTTCCTCTTGTTTCCACTGACAGTGCAACACTTGATGATTCTCCTGTGCTTCTCCTTCGTATTTCCTTGCTTAGGAGAACACCCACAAAATCATCAAACTTAAGAGTATTTGTGCTAGAAATTGAATTACTTACAGCCATCACAAGGCTGTCCCAACTATCCGGTAGAGATGATAGTATAAGGAGAGCTCGCACTTCATCATCGAAATTGATTTTCATCGATCGAAGTTGACTTATGTTTGTGTTAAAGTCATTTAGGTATTCTGCAACTGAACCATTCTCTGCAATGTTTAGATTGAACAAGCGCTTTATAAGAAATACCTTATTCGATGCCGATGGTTTCTCGTAGAAGTCGTCAAGTGACTTCATCAAGTCCTCCGTGGTCTTCATCCCCTAAACATTGAAGGCCACCGTTGACGCCAAGCTTAACCGGATTGTTCCCAGTGCCTTTCGATCAAGGACAATCCATGCTTCATCTGCCATTGTTGTGGGCTTCTTTGCAAGACCACCTAGTGGCAAATAGAGGTCCTTCTGGTAGAGATAGTCTTCAATCTGCATCTTCCAATGTTCGTAGTTTTTGCCGTTGAACTTCTCAATCTTGAGCTTCCCTTCCTCCACCATAACTCCCACTCAATTCAAGGAATCCTTTCCTTGAGATAATTTAGCTACAAGAAAACCTTGCTCTGATACCAGTTGTTAGGAAATAAGACATAGCTAAATAGATAATTCAGTAGATTACTTAATGGAGAGAGACAGATTTACATACACAAGATTATAGAGTAGAGAGATAAAGAGAGAGAGAGAGTACACACGATATACTTGGTTCACGCAATGTGGGCTACTTCCACGGGAAAGCAGCCACTCAATGGCTTTAGTACTTCAAAACAAGAAGGAGTTTAGAAAGGGATTATACCCTTAATGGAGCTCTCGCCGTGCTTCACTCTCACCACCTCACACTCACCTTGTTGGATTAACTTCACACTATGAAATGTGTGTAGAAATGGCCTCCTTTTATACGCCAAAAGGGTTGCCCTCTCTTATGAGAGGCAGCCATGTGTAGCCTCCTTTGTGTGATCAAGTCCAAATCGGACCCTCCAATCCGCCCATTTGTGGTCACCCTTGTGTGGACAAATCCGCTTTTGAATTCGGCCACCGGCCATTGACTTCCGACAACAGGTCACCGGCCATTGACTTCTGACCACCGGTCACCGGCCATTGACTACCGGCCAACTGACGGTATTTTTCCGACCACTTTCCGGCCGCCGTCCGGCCATAATATTCCGGCGAAAAAGGAATATTCCGGTGAGGGAAAAAAAGTCTCGTTGCCCCTGGTTTTTGACTGTGAAAATTTTGGTTTCCGGTGAGTGATTTACCTTCACGCACGATGGCTTCTCCTCATAATGGGGGCCTTACAAATGTGCACTTTTACCACAGAAAATTACAAGGGTAAATCAGGCTCCATACTTAACAATTGCGGTTGACAAAGTTTTACTCGAGATTGTTGGTATAGAGGATGTTAATGCCATTGACCCTACTGAGAAAGATTCTATCAATCTCCATGTCAACCAAAGAGTTTCTGACAAATATGACAAGAATCTACAAGTCTTTGAAGGTCAACTACTACAACGACTGGAGATAAATTTAAAGAGTAATCCAATGGAAGAAGATAGTGAAAGTTCCAGAACATGTGCAAGGGAAGAAGAAGAATCCAATGAAAATATTCTAGTAGCCCAAGAGTTGGGAATTGGATTGCATGACACCACAATGGAAGTTCCAGAACATGTGAAACGCCAGAAGGAGAATCCAACACAAATATTTTAGCACCCCAGGATTTGGAAATCAAAGTGCATGGTGAGTCAGACCTTCCATCCACCAAGAAACCAATGCTGACTATAATAGTGAGCTTGTGTGGATTGTTCCTGAGGAGATGCTGACAAAAGTCCATGAAAATGAAGAGCTTAAAGTTTGGACATGAGCATATTGTTCTTCGTCCAGGATGCATTGAGTTTTTAAAGGCTCTATTTAGCAATTTCAATGTAGGGATATGGTCAGCTTCTAATGACATGCATGTTGTGGACATCATCAAGATTTTAGAAAAGGAAGCTAAAGAAAAATTTCCATTCTTTATGATCTGGGGGCAAAGCCAATGTCAACCATGAGTAGAATCAAGGATCACTTGCTTAGATAATCCAGGAGTAGAAGCACTTTTCAAACCACTAGCTATTGCATCCTCAAAATTTGGGCTTGATGCAAGAAGATTGCTTCTTGTTGATGATGAACCATTAAAGGAATGTGTGAATCCTGCATTGAATTGTATTTTTCCACCATCATTTAATGTTGATGATGAGGAGGATAATATCCTCCTTGGGGAGCTTCTACCATATATCAAAGCTCTCAATCATGTTAATGACATTCGCACAGTTACAGGGTCTCATTTATATGGACAAGCACCCATTGCTCAAGGTCATGAGCTTTATAACCGTATACACAAGGTTGTTGCAGAGTGGGAGGAGAGAAATCTAATTTTTCTAGGAAAAACCTACTCCACGGGAAGGCTACCAGAAGTTTCTCGTCCTCTTCACGATGAGAAAGTTACAACATCTAGCACTAGTGGAATGTCCACTCAAATTCAAGACAAGAAACTTTCAGCACTTGATCGAGAAAAAGTAAGGGTCTTAAAGAATATCAAATCATTATCAGCCTTGAAAGGTACAGAAGCAATCTTGCTTACCCAGAAATTGGGATACAAGGAGCCTGTGATCAAAGTACATGAAGCCAGGAATTATATAAAGCATCTAAAAAGTCAGTATGATCTCAAATAGCCCTATATCAAGAAATGATGGAGCAATTTTTTGTAACATTTTGTCATTTACAAAGATCTTTATGTACTCAGAGACTTTGTTAGAGTGCTTAGGGTTTCAAGATATATGAAGATGTAAATGATTAATAGTTTTTTAAATTGTCTTTCAATACTATAAGTAACTTCTGAGTTTCATGTGACAAATGCTTTTTTTTTAAAAAGCTTTTATAGTTGTTTGCTTTGAAATTTGAGTTCATTGTGCCATCAAGGAAAATCTACATGCTCATAAGGTCAAATCTCACCCTATATGTCCTTAGGGGAATTTCACTTTATGGTCTTAACACCCTATGAATCTAAGGCCATAGGGTCATAGTTTCGCATGTGTTCTTGCATAGGACTTACTAAGTGTAACCACAAATTAGCACCCTATGTCCCTAAGGTCTTCAACACACTTAAGATCTCTATATTAACTTCTTTTTTTCAATCATTTCAGGGCTTCTAAGAAAAATGTTTTGCTATTAGATTATCACAAAATAGAGGAGCTCCCTTTCATATTACATCAAATATCACATTCAAACCAAGAGCAATGGTTTCATTATCTACCAACATCTTTCAAACAGGACAAAAGAACGCTTATCTTGGATTTAAAGGGTGTGCTTCTTGCAACATTTGAGCTTTAATCAAGGCCAACTTGGACCAGGTACATGTGCATTGTAGAAGATAACAATGAGGTGTATGTGGTGCGTCCAGATGCAGAGTATTTCTTAAGATTTTGCTTTGAGTTCTTTGAGGTTTGGATTTGGAGTTGCCATTGTTTACAAAAAGCTCAACACATAATCAAGACCTGTTTTCCTACACAAAGTCACAAATTCAAGATGATTATGAATAACCGGTGCTGCCAAAATTCAAATTTCATGATCGGTTACAAAAGAGCCTATCACAAAAATCTTTCGACCATATGGAAGCTATTTGATTATTTAGATGGAGGCAGCACTATAATATTTGATGATAGTCCATATCAAGTGATGTGGAATATGCAAGGAACTTATATGATTTTTCCAAAGTTTTGGAACCAACCTACTCAATTGCTTCAAAGTTTTTTAAAAGATGAAATTGTTCCATGGTTATGTGGATGGTTGTATGTTAAAGACAAGAGAGACTATACCATAAGAAATTTTGTAATGTTCCATCCTGATCCTGAGACTCACTATGTAATGCAATGTTATATGTCTCAAAGGACTCAAAATCTCAAGAGAAGGAGGCCATTTTAAGTGTACCAGTTAAGTATTCTAAATAGCATCTACCAAGTATTTGGCAATGTGTACTTTTCAAAATTTAAACTTGATGGAATGTTGTGGGATATCTTGAAACATCTTTAAGCTGTTTTTTTAATGAAGTGCATCCTATTGTCAGGAGACTTCTCTCATTCAAGTTCTTTGGTTTCATTGTTTGATGCTTCTATGGTATTGTTAACTTTTTCTTCTTATTAATTGACTTTATTAAGTGATCCAAACAATCAGAATTTCTTGACATTTGGTAGTGTTACAAAACGGTGTTTTTTGAACACCCTCAATCTTGGAGATATCATACTCTTTCTAGTTAGTCTTTTATTGTACATGCGATGAAGACCATCATTTTTATGAAACTGTCAAGTTGGTGGTAATCTTTATGTTTATACTTTATACTATTTTTACAATTCGTATTATTCATATCAAATGGTGTTTTTAAACACCTCCTTTTTTTGAGACACCGTCACTAAAAACTTTGAGTGAAGTTTTAAAGCACGTACTTGATGTAAAAAATCTTCATCTTAACATTGATTCTTTGGCACAAACTTATATTAGGAGTTTTTATATTGTAGTTTTATGTTAAGAAATAATTTCAAAGTTAGAATTATGATAGTTTATCTAAGTAAGTGACTCATTTAACTTTGTATAGTTAAATAAAATACCAAATGGAATTATAGGTGCAATAGATGACATCTTATGGTCTTAGGGCCATAGGACACTCTATATTATTGTTTAGATTTTTAATTGTTTGTGAACATAGATCATAGAGGATTTTTCTCACTACCATAGAGGATATCCTATGGCTTTGGGGCCACATGGTCTCAATATTGAGCATAGAGGGTACCTTGTGGCCCTAGGTCCATAGGGTGCAAACACAGAGTATAGAGGATTTCTTACTAGCATAGAGGGCACCCTATGGTCTAAGGCCATATGGTGACAACATATACAAAAAAGGGTTTCTAACTAGCATACGAGGCACACCTTGTGCGCCTGGGGACATAGTGTGCCAACATAGAGCATAGAAGGGCTTCTTATTGGCATAATCAACATCTTGTGGCCCTAAGACAACCTACAGCCTTAGGGACATAGGGTGGCACATAAATAAAGTCCCATATGGCTTTGAAGGACTGGACCTCTTTATACGTTGGGACCAACTAACAATCCTAACCCTATGGCCTTGAGGTCATAAAGAGACATATTAAAGTCATAGACATGTCTACAAAGAGCACCATATGGCCTTAAGGCCATAGGTGCAATAGATGGCATCTCATGGTCTTATAGCCATAGGATACTATATAGTATTGTTTTGACTTTTTAAGTGTGAAATATTAATTTGAATTTTGTTTAAATTATCGTGTATTTAAAACTTGATAGCATGCTACAAAACCATGACCAAGTATTTTGTTATACATGGATTAAGGTCACCAAATTATGACAAGAGTGTTTAATAGTATTTGCCTTTACATATTATCTTTTTTAATTCCTGTAATCAATCTATATGCTGCTTTAAAATCATTTCAATTGGTTTTTTGGACACCTCATTTTTTGAGAAGCTACTTCTAGAAGCATTTGTTGAATTTTGAAAAGCACTGATGTCATACAAATCCTCTTTCCAAAAACTATATTGGAGGTTTATTCTTAAATTTTATAGTAGAGAAATTAAAATAGACTCATACAATCATGATAATTTATCTAAATTAAAGGAAACTAGAGCTTAGAAATCATTAAATAACACAATCCTAGCATACACATTTAGAATTTGGGAAACGGAATTTTTCCAAATTATCTAAAATGGTGTTATTGTCATTTGCAATCTCGGTGTTGAGAAGAAGATGACGGAAGATCTAGAGGCTAAAATCAATCGATTTTGCATGCTTCACAATCCAGTGATGCAAAAGTGGATTTCACAATACAAGGATGCAAAGCAAGAGAGACAAAGGGCACAGATCGAGTGGAGATGGGGAAGACGACCATTGATGCAATATGTGGTGGGTCTAGAAAGCCTACCAAGATTCATGATCTTAAGATGGTTGCGCAACCAATTGAAAAGCACATAATAGTGCGGTGAAGAAGTGACTGAGGAGGAGTGGGAGTACTCTTGAGGTTGCACGACCAAGGTAACTTTGCAATGTACGACTAATGACTTTCTAGATGTTTGAACGGCCACTCATAATCTTTGTTGGATGTAGTATAAGTCATACACAGGAGCATGGTATAAAGTTCGACATTTTAGGGTGGAACGGATTGACAAAAAGTGTTTTACTCAAGATTCTGGAATCATGGCAAATTTGAACAGTCTAGTCGACGACGGTCCTTTGATGCAGATCCTGTGGTGGTGGAACTCACTTACTTTGGCACGCTACAAGAGATTTTGAGTATCGATTATAGAGGATTTTTTGTCGACTTGTTTGACATGTAATGGTTCAAGATAAACATGGAGGGTTACAACGCTATTGTGTGCAGAGGAGAGTCTAGTTTCATTGAGGTGGATTCAACTAAAAAATGGACCGCCGACCTAAGAGACACTTTTGTACTACCCGAGCGTTGTGAACAAGTAAGTATGTAAATATTTAACATCCAATTTTAGAAGTTATGTGCTTGGAAGCTCTCATGTAAGTTATGTGGCTCTGGCAGGTGATATTTCATCCTACAAATTCTGCATCAAACTGGTGGTACATCATAGAGGTAGCCCCTCGTAGTGCACAGACATATGAGGGCTACCATGTACCAATCACAACGACATCAATGGAGGAGATTGGAGACGATGCTCAGTGAGAAGCCGCTGAGGTGGTGCCAGACGAGCATCAAGCTGCTACTCTCTATGGGGTGTATGCAGAGGATCTACAAATGAAATGGAGGACATCTTCCTAAATGGAGAGCTCTATATAGACATAGGGAGTTATGTTGAGCTATGCCAGGATGCGAAAGAGAGCTCTTAAAGCCATAAACATTGTGTTTGAACAATTTTGCTATGCTTTATAATATATATTGTATTCACGTGGCTTTTTGTCCATTCTTGTCTATATGCTATACTCAAGAGATTTGAATTGTGTTTATCATCATTGCTTCTACTCTAGGTATGCTCCAGGTATGTTCTCACAAGCAAGGACACTCCTCGGTGTGTCATGAAAGTCTGATATGCGGATGCAACACTACGCTCCAAGTGCGATGGAGACTGAGGCTACAATCGGGAAGGAGGTGATCTGTCTTTGCTCATAGATGTTGCAGCCATGAGCAGGGACGGATCACCTCTTTTGCAATTACAACCTCAGTCTCCATCGCACTACAAGTTTCATTCTTTTAAAAGATACGTAGAATGCACACAGGAGACAAATTCACAAGAACTTCACAGGAATCTCTCTACACTGGAATCCCTCCCCCTTTATGAGTCCTCTCTCTCTCTCTCTATATGTCTCTCTCTCTCTACACAAGAATCCCTTTCCTTATTATCTATAGTATAGATTATAACTTGTCCATGTTTTCTTCTCCATTCAATATTAAGATTAAATGTTTGTGTGTTAAATGCAGGTATGGATGATGAATTAGTTTCTTTCTTCTTTGTCACCCCAGCAGAGGAGGTGGTACGAGGATCTTCATCACTCTGGAGCACCATCACATCGTTTTACTCCTTCAACATCTCCCTCTGTTTCGAAACATTCATCACACTCTGAAGCTTCGGTGTCCACGAGACAATCTTCACACTCGTTTAGGCACCGTCGCTCTAGTGGTGGCGGCGGCAGTTGTTGTGGGGATGCCGCCCGCCGCCGATTCCTCGACGTCACCTCGTGTTCGACAAGGCTCCTTACCTTTCCTTTGTTTGCCCGCCCCCACACCACCCAACCACGGAATTGCCATCTATTGCGTGGCTATCTGCCGTTCTTGGCTACACCACTACCTACTCCTTCGGGAGTCACGCCAGTCGACACTCCTCGCTTCGGGACCCAGACTCCAGTGGAGACACCTGACATCCGTACCCCCATCAAGACACTGGAGAGGGGGAATGGGGAACACACTTGACACACACGCAACTGCCCCTATATAGCTCAGAGTATTCACATTACCCCTGTCCTCTCGAAAACACCTTCAAAAAAGACGATTCACACTAGCAGGGCCTCGCCTGCACTATACCCGATGCACCTACCGCCAAAAAGATCACCCACCCACTCGCGCACACCACTGCTACTTATCTCGACCCTCTCAACCCACACGCCTCCACTTACTCACTCTCTCTGTGCACACACATGTTGTGGGTTCGGGGGGGCACACACACTTCCACACTGCCGACACCGCACGACACAAGCAATAGCGAGAGAAACAGAAAAGGGGAGGGGAAAATCAACACCGCACGAGGCAAAACGGGTGCAATCTTGACTCAAAAAAGACCCTTACAACCTTCAAAACGCTATGACCTTGGCTACTCCCTGGGAAGAGGAAAAACATTCTTTCACTATCCAGCACAACCCTCTATGTGGGGGGCTCCCAAAGAAACTCGCCGCTATTGGCCAGACGCTTCTCTCGATCCAAAACCACCAATCGACTTTTCAACTGCAATCATCCTTCTTCATTCGCCCCTACGAGGAATCACCTTGGTGGACTTTTTTTGGCTATTTCACTTCCAAACCGCTACGCGGTGCTTCACCACCTTATGAGCTTCGACGATTCCCCTTGTGCCGCTTTGACCACGGCTGGCACGGATCGCTTCCTCTTGGTAGCCTTCGTCGGCTCCCTTAACTGCAGAGCACTCGCCCCTACGAGTCGTTTCACAGACGATGCTCCACCTTTGGCATGCCCGCTTCGATCATCGAGCGCATGAAAAATCTCCGTCTTCTGCAAGGCCCTCGCTCTTTCGAGCCCTTTCACGGACAACGTGTGCCGACGTCGAGTGCACGAAGTCTCTCTCTTTTCTCTATTTCTCAATTCTCCTCCTCCTTCCCCCCACAGGAAAAAGACCCCCTTCGAAGCCCGCTACTCCTCACTTTCACCTCTTTTCTTTCTAAGGAGAAAAAAAAAAAAAAAACTTCTTCTTTAGCAACTGAGCCAGGCGCTACTGCCCTTTGGCTTAACTTATGAGGTTAGCCTTCTTTTCTTTTCCAACTCCAGCCACCTTTCCCTTTGTATTTACAACCCACAACCAAAGGGTTTTTAAGCCCTCATTTCCCACACAATCGGTGCTCCCCCATGGTGCTAAATATCCACTCATCAATGCACTCGAACCCCATGGTGCTAAATATCCACTCATCAATGCAATCGGTGCTCCCCCATGGTGCTAAATATCCACTCATCAATGCACTCGAACCCCATCCTGCTAGCTCAAAGCCATAAGAAATTTTTCCTGCACTCCAAAGTTCTCGAGCTCGCCAATTAAAACCGCTAAAGGACCGAAAAAATGCTTGTGACCGCCTTACATTCTCCTTGGCATGTCCAGTCGCCCATGATTTCGATTTCCAAGCCGTCGATTTTAACTGACCCCACTCAATGCATGCTACCTTGCCAAACCTGGTCGAGGCAAGAAAAACACCCAGCGGCACATCTTTTAATGCGGACAACCTTCCACACACCCGAACCCCGGAAAACTTTCAACTATCTGTAACTTTCTCGTTTGAGCTCCAAATGGCGAACCGAAAAGACCGGCATGATCGACAACTTGAGCTTTACACGTGTATTCATTGATCCCATTTTTCGCCACATGTATGTACCTGCTTTGTCCGTCAGGACCTGCAAAGCATCCCACTTCAACTTGCCATATCTCGCACATCTGGGCTCCGTTTGACGAGCCGTCTGGATCAACTTCTAGAGCACATAAGGCATCACATTTTGGCACACAAAACCATCACTTTGGACACATGAGGCCACCATCCAATTTAGCACCTGGTAGCATACCATCGGCCTAAAAAGCCACATCAAACCAACACTTTCGCCACGACATTCTCTCCCAGGGCCTTCGTTCCTGCTTTAGACCTTTGCCATGCGCATGCTAGCACCCTTTGCACTGCATAGCACACTTTCCAGCGCGAACCAACTTTGGCTGCACCAACGCTGCTAGAGACGTGTGCCAAGACACCCAGGTTCATGCATCACAGGCGAGAGGGCTTGCCGTACTCCATCGACATCAGCGGCGGCATCATCTTGGATGATGAAGGCAAGAAGGTGATCCCGTGCATGCGTGGTCTTTGCTCTCAGGTGTTTAGACACCACATACTAAATAGGTGGAGTGAAGTGCCAAGTGAATTAAAAGACAGAATCATCAGCATGCTGCATGACGAGTTTCTCGTGTCAAGTCAGGAGCACTTCAATGAAGACCTGAAGAAGGTCTGAATGTGCGAATATTGCAAGTACAAGCATTCTGAAGTACAAAAAGCAATAAATCAAGGGTGGAACAGACCAGATTGGTTGGACAAAGAAGATTGGAAGAATGTGAAGCGAGCAGTGCATGAGAATCCTGACAAGTGGAAGCAACAAAAGGAGCAGCCAAAGCGCGAGTAGAGGTAGGGAGCTTGCACCACTTGGGGAGCAACGGGTGGGTATCATTTGAGGACAATTTTGTAAGTGTTTTTGCACTTCTCTTTAAGTTTGGTAGTTACCTCTATTTGTACTTTTAAATTCTAACATAATGGATTCTTTGTATGTTTTGAACAGTAGTCGACAGGACGTGACCCCACACCGTACGAGCCTGAGTACGCGGGCAGAAAGGGATTAAACGCCCTCTTAAACATTCTGAGTTCTCACAGCGGCATGGTTAGTATTTCTTTTTCATTTGTTGTATTGTTTTGTAAATTATATGTTCATACTTACAGAAAGTCTTGTTGTTTTTTTTGCAGAATCTTATAGATACGCCGCTTGGATGCAATGAGCCGTCCGATTAGACGATGTCAGTCTAGCCGTAGCTAGATAGCATTAGTTTCCTTTTGTTATAGCATGCATAATGAGATGTCGTGTATATGTCTTTTTGTAACTATTGGAAAACCATGTATATTTTCTCAATAATGACAATGGTGTTGTAACTATTACATTTGCAAAGCTTAACAATCAAGTGATTTTTCCTATGATGTGTACAATTGTCATTGATTTACTTTCATCAATTTACTCTTGTCAGTTTTGTATCTTTATTCTGCAAACAATACTATAGATGATGGAGTTAATGGTTATACTGTCATGTGGGTGATTACTTTGGGTCTATACCTTGTAATTTCTTTCAAAGGTGAATTTGGGCTTGTCTTGGATTCATTTAGGTCTACTCTATTATTGAAACATTCAATATGGTTGATGGGTGGCAGGGCATTGAATGCCCTGCCACCCAAAAATGTTTACTCTCGGGTGTCGCTATAAGCGTTGCTATATAAGGCTTTGCAATATTGCTATGAGCGTTACTATAGGAAGCCTACAACCATCACTATCTACGTCGCTATATAGCGACGTAGATAGCAACGCATATAGCGACGTTCCCGTAGTGATGCTTTTAGCGACGCCACCGGGGAGTATAAAAACCCAATGTATTTCTGTCGATAAAAACGTCACAAGTGCACACAACCTCTTGTAGTGCCTCTAGTAGCTTCCACCTAAGCCTACACTCACGAGCAAATGTGCAGCATGAGAGAGAGAGAGAGAGAGAGAGAGAGAGAGAGAGAGATTAGATAGATAGATTGATTTATCATCCACATAGGTCATATATGACCCATGGGACCATCACAAAAAACATTACATCAACTCGTTGCTTCTAAGTGAATCCATAGCATATACATATTAGTTAAGGACTGAGGGTCCAACCATCGGGGTAAAAAAAAAGAAAGAAAAAGGAAGATCCTTTTTAGGGGCTCTAAACTCTTGGATGATGGCTTTATCACCTCAATATACTGCCCATTTACCTTGCTTGCGGGCTTCGTGCGGCTTCTTGAGCTCGCTCTTTTATCTTCAATTGTTTTGTAGTCAGCTCCTCGTTGATCCAAATCTTTGTCCCTTTGAGGAGTCGGGCTTGTTGTAGTAACTGCATCTTATCCTCTCTGTCTTTGAAAGTGAGAAGACAATGTTTGGGTGGCACTTGCCTATGTGTGTTGTTGATCCAAGAAACCTTTTCAGGCTTGATGTTGATTGGTTGAAGGATGTCGTTGAGACTGGAAATCGCTTCTTTGAGAGTGTCCTCAATGATGCACCATGGCAATGGGAGCCCACAATGCAAACCTTGAGGGCATTTTCTTCTTGGAGTCTTTGTTCATGGAACACTATTTTCATACAAGTACCTACTATGGCAAAGGCGGTGATTGGGCTTGGGTGACCTTTGACTCGACTTCTTTTACTTTGTCGGTGGCAAGCTCGACCATGGATTCAAATCATGTTTCAAGCTTGCTAAGGCAAGCTTTGAGGTCGCAATTCTCCTCCATTACCCGATTGAGGGCTACTTGGAGCTGTCCAGTCTGAATGAACTTGCTCGGGACAGCTATGACTACTACAAAGATTGGTCCGGCCCTTGCAGTGAACTACGGAGTGTTGATTCTCAAAATAAGCCGGATGCCATGGGAACAAACCCTAGGCAGAGTTTCTTTGAATAAGCTTAGGCCGGTTTGAAGAAAAAGGGCAAGTGGTCATTGGCAACCGTCTCACTGGCGAGTCAAACAGAGGGTTCACTAGTGGCTCGGCAGACCTCGTTGCATGGAAGCATACGAAAAGAGTAGCATGTCATGGGGGGTCATGGGTAGGCCTCGTTGCGGTAGCAGGGCAGTTGCAGCTTGGGTAGGCCTCATTGCAAGAGCAGGGAAGCTGGTCTTGCGAGCTCACTGGGGCAGGGTTGTGGATTAACACCCCCCCTACAGAGCAGCCCCTCGCCCAGGGAGAGACAGAGGAGGTGCACGGGAACGCCGATGAGAAGGAGAGAGGAGGGCTCGCTAGGTTCACGAAGAGAGAGAGAGAGAGAGAGAGAGAGAGAGAGAGAGAGAGAGAGAGAGAGAATCTTATGTGCTATGGTCAAAGAGAGAAGAGAACAAATTTTCAAGAAGAGAGAAAGAGAAAGGATGCAAGAGGAGAGACAAAGAGTATGCATAATGTTTGTGCCCTAAACTCTTGGAGTCAAAGACTCGTGATTCACGTTTCGTGAATAAGTACATGAGGATAAAAATTGGGACTCATAGATCAGTACTCTATTAGGCTTTGAAGGTGGTTGTGCATATGGAGAGAGAGAGAGAGAGAGAGAGAGAGAGAGAGAGAGAGAGAGAGAGAGAGAGAGAGAGAGAGAGAATAAAGAAGAAAACTATAGACATGGTCCCTAGGTGTTGTGCCTCCCTCTGCTTCATCCTTGACATTCAAGATGGCCCATGCATGCCATATAAATATTTTCTCGGATTTTTGTTTGCTCAAAAAATGTCGCTTGGTGTATGGTAAGACTCGCGGTTTCCATGAATGACTAGGGAGAGCTATGCTACTTTTTGAGCATTGAAAATTTACACACAAAACAGGGCACATGGCTATCACAAAAACAATATTCTTTGGATATGTTGGCAGAGTATCATAGAAATGATTGTATTGTTATTTCCTTGGACCATAATTTGCACTGGGAATGTATAGACATTTATGCATGTTATGCTCATGCTTGCATTCTAGAAAATGTGTCGACTCAAATCAAATCCTCGTCTTGTTTTCCTTCTAGAAATAGACACAAAGAGGGTTTGGCACAGGGGCGGTATTCATAAGCTCGATAGTTGCTCTCCTACACAATGGAGTTTTTTCCAACATCTTTCATCAATCACTGTGCCATCATGTTATACATTGCATGTGGATCATAGTGATTCCATTGTATTAGCATTTGGGCATCAAGTGTGCATTTGGGCATTCAATGCATGTCCATATAAAACCACATTGAGGGGAATCAAGCCATAGTACTCTATTGCACAAAACCCTAGGTGACAAAAAATCATGATTTGACCATCCTTCATAAGTGAAGATCTTATTCGACAAGTGTGTTTGCATACCTAAATACATCATGTGCATAAAATCTCATGGCACTTTCAATGTCCTTGCATTGCAAAATCAATAATAGATCTTGTATTGAGGATCCATTTAACAAGCAATTGTGCACAAAGATTATAATGATCCGATTAGTCCAACTTGCAGTATACAAGGTCCTTGCGTCTTAAAGTACCATTTGAATCATTGTAGCATCTTCTATATCTACCCATACTCATGTGCTCCTTATGCCTTGTGGTGTGCATGGTCCAATCATACCATCAGTCTGTCATTTTAGCATCAAAACCCTAGTCAAATTTCAATATTAGAGGAGGTTCACTAATGACAACCAATCATGAGAACTTTTAATAATCCAAATCACTTCCATTTGTGATTTACAGAAAAGGAATAGACTTGAGGTAACATCAAATACCTAAACATATCAAATTGCAATTTGAGTCATTCCCCCCAAATTAACATTTTTCTAGCCAAGCTTCATCCCTTGAGTAGCTAGAACAAGCCCATCACAGCATGTCTAGGAAAACTACATATGGCCCAAATTTTGTTATTTTCCATCATCATTAGCAACCCAAGATTTGGTTATATTTGCACATAGCCTTGGATACATAGGGTCCTAAAACTATTCTTAATCACAAAATTACCTTTTGAAATGACTATTGTTGATCTTGTTTAAGTACTCTTGAAGCTATCTGGAGTGTTATTTGAAAAAATTGTCAAAACTTTTGACACAAAACTTGAAATTGAGTTAAGATTATAGAGAAACATTTTGATGTGGGGGGCTCAAAGAGATCATGGAGACTCTCATAGAAATAATGTAAATAAAAATGGTAGAAAAATGTTTGTATAGAATATCATGAAAACAATGCAATTGTAAATTGTAGCGAATGCTAGAGATATTAATGGCAAGACCGGTAAGAGCATGATTGTCCACAAAGAAGGCAACAAAAAAATTGAATATATTTACTAGTAGGGGTGAAAATGAGAAAGAGATGTTATTGTTGTGTTATGTGTAGCTTATGATCAACACTATGTTTGAAAATGTATGTATATGACACTTGTACTGTGACTAACACCCTAATTAGTTCTCAAGATTAAAAAAATTACACACACACACAACCTCCAAATATCATGTCTAATTACCATTCAATTGCTCGCACTATAGCCTTGAATGGCCTCTTTTCTCATGTCTAAAAAGACCTATGTATATTTCTAACAAATATATATCAGTATGAAGACATCTCCTCCAAGATACAGTGGTGTTGCATTTATATGGATCATTTGATTGTTGATGGCAATCATGAGGTTGAATTTAAGCATGTGAAGAGCTTCTTTGAATCAAGAGGTTTTTGTGAAGGATTTGGGAGAGCTGTGCTACTTTTGGAGCATTGAAATTACACCCATGAAAGAGGGAACATGGCTATCACAAAAACGATATGCGTTGGATATGTTGAAAAAGTATCATCTGGATGATTGTATTTCTATTCTCTTCGATCATAATTTGTAATGGGAATATAGGGACATCTATTCATGTTGTGCCCATGCTTGCATCATAGAAAACATGTTACTCTCCTTAAATCCTCCTCTTTGTTTTCTTTCTAGAGAGAGACACAAAGAGAATTTGGCATGGCAAGGGGGGATTCATAAGCTAGATGGACCTCATACCAACATCTTTAATCAACCATCATACCATCATGTCATGTATTACCTGTGGATCAAAGCCATGCGATTGCATTAGTATTTCAACACCTTGGTACGAGTGCATCATAAGAGTTTTCATTGTCCATCAAATCTAAATTTTGGGTATTCAAAGCATATCCATGTAAAACAACTTAATGGGAAATCAAGCCATATTACTTTGTTGTACAAAACCCTAGGTGACAAAATCACCATTCTTCATAAGTGGAAAGTGTATTTCACAAGTGTATTTGCCTACCTAAATATGTCTTGTGCATGAAATGTCATGACACTTTCAAAGTCCTTGCATTGCAAAGTCAAGAATAGAGCTTGTATTGAGGATCCATTTGACAAGAAATTGTGCACCAATATTATAATGATCTTATTGGTACAACTTAAACTATACAAGGTCCATGTGGCTCAATGTACCATTTGTATCGTAGTAGCATCTTCCATATCTAACCCATTTGCTCCTCACGACGTGTGATGTGCATAGTCCAATCATACCATCATCCTATCATTTGGAATTCCAAAGTCTACTAACATTTCATTTTTAGAGGAGTGCACTAATGACTACGAGTCATGAGAACTTTTAATGATTCAAATCACTTCCATTTTTAATCAACAAATAAAAGGAATAGTCATGAGAGAACATCAAAGACCTAAACGTATCAAATATGTATGAAAAGATCCCTTTGGTCCAAATAATATTTTTTCACTACTTAAATTGAAATTGGAACCATTCCCCGCAAATTAATATTTTTCTAGCCAAGAGTGATCCCTTAAGTATCTAGAGCAACCCCATCAAAACACATCTAGGAAAATTACATATGCCCCAAATTTTGTAACTTTATATCATCATTCACAACCCAATATTTGATGATATCTCCATATAGCCTTATTATGTAAGATCCCAAAAGTATTTTACATCACAAAACTACCTTTTGGAATGACTGTTGTTGATCTTGTTTAAGTTTTTTTGAAGTTGTTTGGAGTGTTTTTCAACAAAATTGTCAAATTTTTTGACACAAAACTTTAAATCAAGTTAAAATTATAGAGGGATGCAAGGAGAGTCAAAGAGTTCATGGAGAATCTCATTGAAGTAATATAAATAAAAATAGCAGGCAAACTCCTGTAGAGAATCTCGTGGAAATAATGTAAATTTAAATGGTAGGGAATGCATGATATATAGAAGGCAAGACCAATCTGAGCAGGATTGTCCACAAAGAAGGCAACAAGACAACTATGCATTTACTAGTAGGGGTAGCAATGAGCTAGAGATGTATTTTTGTGTAGCATATGACAAGCACTATGTTTGAAAATGTATAAAAATGTACTTACGTGACACTTGCTACAACACACACCCTAATTAGTTCTCAAGAATTAAAAGAAAACCATACAATCAACCTCCCAATATTGTAACTAATCACCATTGAATTGCTCGCAGTGACAACATGCAATGGAATCTTTCCTAGTGTTTATATAGGCCCGTGTATAGATCTAGAAAATATATTTTACTATTTGGAAATCATGAGGTTGAATTTGAGCATGAGAATATATCCTGACCTGAAGCAAGAGGTTTCCATGAAGATTTGGGAGACATGCATTACTTTTTGAGCATTGCAATTATATGCACAAAAGAGGGCACATGGCTATCACAAAAGCAATATGCTTTGGATACGTGGCAAATTATCATTTGGATGATTGTATTGCTATTCCATTGGATCATAATTTGTAGTAGAAATGTAGACACACCTACACATGTTGTGCTCATGCTTGCATTCTCAAAAATATTTTGACTCTCATCAAATCCTCTGGTCTTTTTTTCCCCTTCTAGAGAGAGACACATAGAGTTTTTAGTGGATCATGTAAATCTCATAGAAATAATGTAAATAAAAATGGCATAAAAAACTCATAGAAAATCTAATGGATAATGGACATGAGGAAGGCAAGACCATGTTGGACATGAGGAAGGCAAGACCACTTTGCGCAAGACTATTTAGAAAGAAGGCATCACAACAAATATGGATTTACTAGTAGGGGTGTAGATGAGCTAGATTTTTTATTATTTATGATGAGCACTATGTTTGCAAATGTATCAAAATGTGAGGATAATGTATGGTATGGAGACTTGGGTACATTGAATCACATGATGATCCATTGGTTTAAGGAATTACAATGTTTTGACATTCTTGATTATGTTAAGACTAGGGATGATTCAACACAATCTATTGCCTCGAGGAGTCTAGTCGTATTTTTTGGACATGCAACAGAAGGGCCATCAACCATAGTATAAACAAAACGAGGTAAATCAAACATTATCAACAAGGTGGGCGAGGTAAAAGAGAAAGAACTTGAGCTCATGAGAGAATCAATAATTATTGTGCTAGATACTCAAGAAGGATCACACAAAATTCTACGCATGGTGGAAGAGTGGTTTAATCATCTAAGGGGATGCCAGTAAGAGAAATATTTGATGGTAGCAAAACATTAGAGTATGTGACATTCAAAGAGTCGTGTTTAGAACATCCACCTATGGAAGTACATATACAACCTTTGTACGAGGATTGGGATTTTGGAGTAGTCACTTTTCAAAACGTGTATCATATCACGTGAGTTAATTAGAGAGGATTATTAATATATAGAAATGTTAAAATTTATGTATACATTAGAGCGGGTGGAGATTTTAAAAATAGGCCCTTAGCGTAAAAATAACATTTATATTGGGATATTATTAATAGTATCATGAATGCAAGTGATATAAGAGTTTTTGTTGAGTGACTACCACAGGATTTGGGTACATAAAAATCAAGTAATTTAAACAATACTAATCGTAAAACCCTACAGTCAAACTTAGGAAATTATTAAAAGAGATCGTTAGTCTTCATGACAATCAAAGTGACGAAAGCCAAAGAGCCTTTGGATATTGGAAGATTTCACTCTATTATATCCATTGAACTAAAATTCACATTAATATTGAGACAACTACTAAACCGTAGATCTAGCTTGTGGACTGACTTGCATAAACGACTAAAGAAAATGAGAATTAGGGGTCTAACATAAGAGCACATCAAGGAATTAAAACAAGATCATTCTGGTAGAGTAAAATTCAAACTTGTTCTGGTGAAATAGGTAGGATACTATTACCAAGGTGAAGAGGGAAATAACATCTTGCCTATAAAGTGTTATGGGGTAAAATCCATTGCTATACTAGACAATGGGGTAGGAATTGCCATTGACATCAGGAAAGTTTGGGAACCTTGGAATTCACCAACTATTAGAGGGACATGAATGAAGCACCAACTCATAGCCAGACATGTAGAAAGACCGTTGGGATTGTTATGGTTAATTCTTGTGGCAAGGACTATATCTATACTTTTGCAACTAGGAGTTCTGGAAAGAAATCCAACTATGATGTCATATCGGAAAGACCATTTATGCAAGGGTTGTAGATGGTTCAGTGTTGGGACTATAACATTCAAAAAAGTGGGATCATGGAGACTACAAGAGGTAGCAAACCTCTCAAAAAGCCGGTTCTAACTCACTAAACCACTATGCTTATCTCAAGTCACACACTGATTTAATAATAGCCTTATCACGTGAATTTTTTGTGTGATTACCATGTGTTATTATCATATTCACATAATTACACTTGATGTGATCACATTTAAGCCGATGAATGGTGACTTGATAACCCACAAAAAGCCCACCAAGCTATTATTGTTTCTTGGCGGGCCCACTTGGATATAGCAAAAATGCTCCAATGGGCCTGGTAGGATATGAAAGAGTGTGTTTTTAGGTGAGCTTTTGATTTCAAGCTTTTGCAATCAAAATTTTTTTTTCAAGCTTTTTGACATTTAATTTAGATCCGTTAATAGAATAAAATACTAAACCAAAGAGTGCACATTTTTCATGCGATAGACACCAAAAAACATGCATAAGTTTCATGAAGTCTCAACTTTAAGCTTAAACATCTAGCAATGTATGAACCTTAAAGCATACATCTAACAAGAGGGAGATTCAAAGTTCAATGTCCATAAAATATTATCTTAAACGAAGCACCATATGTGCATGAAAATTGTTCACAAGCAATGGTGGAGGTATGGCGTCCAAGAGCCCTCTAAGGAGAGAAGCCCTCGCTCAGCTTTATTCATGTGTGTATGGTCAAAGATCAATACTAAATGTTTTTGTGAGGTAAGAATTGTAAAATGCACATCAAATTTTCTAAAGGGGTAGTATGGATGCATGGAAATGTTTCAAGAAGAAGCTACTAGCTACGGCATTTGGGAGTTTGACATGAAGCATTTCTCTTGTTGTGGTTTATTGAAAGATGAAGTTCATGAGCAACATGTTTTGAGATGGCCACATGGTATGGCAAGGGGTTGTTTTACAAATGGAGATAAAAGGGGTTGTTGCCTGCAAAGGTTGTTGGTCTTGCATGCCCTAGCAACCAAGGGAGAGAAAAAGGATAACAATAATCGACTCTCTAGAATTAGCATGTCCATAGCTCATTTACAAATTAGGGAGGAGGCTGTGTGATGTAAATTTTCACCTTTATATCTTATATGATGTGTGCCATAAACAAATCTTACACCAATCATGATGAGGTAGGTGTCTCAAAGGCATAGGCAGCTATACACAAGGTCTACTTGGAATCGATGTAGTGTTGGAAACTTTTGTCAATTGCTATGTATGACAATTGATATGCCCCTGTAAAAGCACGTAAAAATTTTGGTGACAAATGTAAATTCTTTTTTTGGGAATCTAGAAGAATGTGCTCAAAGTGGACACATGATTAACACTTTGATGTGTTTAGATTGGACATAGAGAGAGAGAGGGATTCCCCCTAAACAAGAGTGACTTTTGTCAACTAATTAAAAGCATGTGGAAATGTAGACACCATTGACTTGGGGATAGCATGGCACTATAGTGAGAGGCACATGCACAACGACAGCTACAAGTGCAAGCCCCCACCTCCAATATCTCATGAATAGTCCAGATTGTTGGTACCAATATCATCCAAATTGGATCCCTAAATACCAGCTCGAATGTTGCTCCTCAACTCCTTGCAAAAAGGGGTATGAGAGGCTCCCTAAAGAACTGTTCCTCATCAATCCCCTACAAATAACCACTATTAACCAGTGTTGCCGTTGTTATCAGCTTCCCACAAATCAATGTCAACACGACCCAGACATACCAAGCACAAAATTTCTTTGGGAGAGACGACCTTGCTCCATATTTGATGAACCTGCTTGACAAATCTTGTTGGCTATGCCCTTGACATGCATACCTTGCAATCAATCCAGTATAGGAGATAGCACCTCGCACATGAAACTTGGCATGTTGAAGATTTTTTTAGCCCTTGCTTCATCTAAAGACTACCTTTTGACATAGTATATTTCTTCGGTTGTCCAAAAAAAGGACCACCTTAAGCTACACATGGTTATTGGATAGCTATAATGTTCAAGAGGTTATACGGAAAACATTTAGTACGACAACATTTGCTTAGAACTCTAGAGGAGACATTTTTCAATGTTTCTCATCATCTAAATAACGAAGGCAAAAGACGCACATACTGAGCAGCCCAGAATGCTAATAATGTTTTGTAGTACTAGGCTAAGTGATCTTGGTGCTTTTATGTGGAGCCAACAAGTATATTAGCGGATAATTGTGTGTGTAGTTATAAATTGCTCTACAATTTTCTCGATTCTTGTAATAAATATATCACAATTCTTTATGGCTACAATTGTGCTTATGGGTGTTGAGCTCAATTAACAAGGTGTGTTCGAGTATGTTTGACGGTACAATATCTATATGTTTGTAGTTATAAATTGCTCTACAATTTTCTCGGTTCTTGTAATAAATATATCACAATTCCTTATGGCTACAACTGTGCTTATGGGTGTCGAACTCAATTAACAAGGTGTGTTCGAGTATGTTTGACGATACAATATCTATATGAGCACTTGAAATGTCCATTAACAACTATTTGTGTGTAGATCTTGGAGCAAGAAATACACGTTCAAATATTGCTTTTCTACAATTAGAAACAGAGAACACACTTTCAACACATCAAAGGAGCTTGGAGAACTTAAAGTATTGTACAAGCAAACTTACTTCTAGCACAAAGAGTTGTAGATAAAAGTAAGGTCTATTGTAATGGGACAAAATTGGCCAACTAATGAGCCCTGATTGAGGGAACTAACATTCTTGTAATCTATCAAATATACAAAATAGCAAGCCACTACAAACACGCATATTGTTCATGCCTTCATTCATATGGGACGATTGCAGAGATCACTTGTAAAAGCCTGGCTGTAGGATACAAGCCATACGTGATGTGAGCACAAAAGACTTCTATATACCCATCAACTAGGTAAAGCTACTATGGCAAATTCCATCTGCTAACCATCTTCCATGCATGCAATGCTTATCTTTCAAACACTTCGCCCCTGTCATGCCTAAGGATCGTTCTTCTTTAGGACTATATCTATAGCATTCAAAGTTAAATTTTGATGCATACAAATCAATCTAGTAATTATCATCCCTTACATCCATGGACCAACACCAGTTGTCAACCCTTGTTAGGATCACTCATCTCTCCTTCTAGAGAACTATATTGAGCAAAATAACATAAACGCATACAAAGTGGAACATTAATCTTACTGAGCTCACGTAGCATCTCCACCACGCATGGATGGCCTCCGAGCTTTTGAACAAAATTCTACAAAATTATACCCACTAAGAAAAATAACTTAGGCTAGTCAGCTCATGCAAATTGTAATAATCTTGTGAGCTTATAGACTGTTCGCACGCACATGGCCGGAGTCTGTGCTCATAATCGAGAGTCGAGGAAAAATTGGTACGTGATTCATGCACATGTGTGCAAGAGTTTAGAGAGGTTTTGAAATTGAATTGGCCTATTTAACTTGAGAGTAGCAAAAATTAATGAGAGTACTTTTGAGAAATTATTTTGTGAGCATAGCGTGTGAACATAATTGAAGATAGAAACATAATCATAGCAATTAGTTAACTTGGCATGAGCAATACTTTTGCAAGAGAGAGAATTTTGAGAACATGACAGCAGTTTGAGGACCAAATTTATGTGGAGCCGGTCCCCCCTCCAGTAGGCATTTTTATTATGATTTCTCCCATCAAGAGAGATTTGCAATACAATCGTAGTGTTCCTTATGACCTAGGTGATGCAATGAAGATGGAAAGCTTCATGCATCACAAGCATAACATAAACTTTGAAGAAAGCTTTAAATATCCCAAGCCTCAGTCCAAGACCTCAAACACCTTCGAAGGTGGAGAGAGCCAACAGGGAATGAGGGTAGGGAAGAGGAAGAAGAAACATTTCATAGGAGAAAGAATTAGTTCCTCACTTATCATAACTCTTCTTGCTAGCATACATAATAGCATAATGAAGATAGAAAATAAGGCAAGCTTAAGCATTGAATCATGGCTCTTGGTTGGATTTGCACTCCATAGCCAAGAGCGTTGGTGTAGGCTCTAAGCCGCTACTTACTTGGCCGTCATGCTAAGGCCCAATTCCCACCACAAGCTTGGCCCTTAAGCACTTTAAGCGTGGACTAGGTTCTCACCTCAAGTACAGCCCTAGCATCTCAAGCACGACAAGCACCTCAAGAATATCAATCATCAAGCATCTCAAGCCCCTCAGTCATCAAGCATGACAAGCACCTTAAGCTTGGGTCGGGTTCCCACCTCAAGCCCAACCCTAGCTTACCTAAGGTCAAAGGACTTCTACACACATTATTGGAGGTCTTCAAGAAGCTAACCTTAAGGTCTTATGGTCCATTGGTTAGCCTTGCTCGTTGATAGACCATCTCTCATTTGGGCCGCTTTACCATTGGCCCAGTGTTGAGATAGATCTATAAGCACATGTCTATATCTTAACTCTTGTTCTCATTTATTCTCCCACATTAAGTGATCAGTTTAATATGAGAAAATCATTTGAGTTCGTTAGATATTAGATTTTATGACATTACCTCTCTCTTGAAAGCATAGTCATCCTCGACTATGAGTTAGAAGAGATAAAGCCTTAGTCATTATTCAATCATAATTAGCGGGTAGAGGATCCCTTTTTACCCTACGCCATCTTTCCAAGATGAATGACTAATCCATTTGGTGCTTGGGAGATATAGCTGCCACAAACATGTCTGCTCTTTAGTCCATTTCATTCTCCCAGAGTAGAGTGAAAAATTATACTTGGTGTTTAAGAGATGTCGTCATAACAAACATGATTCTAAGCATGCATACTATTTAAATTTGTGCACAATTAAACAAGAAACTAGTCTTATAAGACAAAAACATTGGTCATTTAAAAGTAATTTGTACATTTGCTTACTCTAACTTAGCATTGTAAGCATTGACAAGGTTTATACTATCCTTAAGTTGTATTCCTCGCAACCATCTAGCATCTTCAAAAGGATAATTTTTTAGCTTAATAAGATACAGTCGGATAATCTTACCATGTTGTAGTACCTTGTCTTCACGCCGAAGGATAGCTTTGGGTTGTAGCACCTCTTCTTGGTCTTAAACTTTGGGAGGGTCTGCAATAATTGGTTCACTTGGTGGCTCTCCTTCATAGGGCTTAAGTACGTTGACATGAAGGGCATTGTGTATGAACCAGTGGTTGGGAAACTTGAGCTGGTAAGCCGCCTCATTGATGGGATTCAAGATTTGAAAAGGACCATAGTATCTTTTTGCGAACTTGACATAATACTTTTGATGTCATGTAGGATTTTTGCCTTAGTTGAGCTTTAGGAAACTTAAGTAAGACCCAATCATTTTCTTTAAATTTTAAGGCCCTTCGGTGCTTGTTAGCAGCAGCTTTTTCCCTTTGTTGAGATATGGATATAGCCTCCTTAATCTTTGAAAATATTCTTGTAGTTCATGGCTATACACATCAGCAACGAAGATCTTCCCATGTACTTTGAGTTGTAAGGGACTTTTAGGTCTTCCCTCAATGATCTCAAAAGGTGCTTTTCTCGTAGAAGTGTGTACAGTATTATTGTAGGCATACTCTACAAGAGGTAAGTACTTTTTCCATTGTGAGAATTGATCTACTTTGGTAACATAAGTCTTGAGTAGATCGAGTATCATAAGATTGGCTATCTCACTTTGTCCATGCGTTTGTGGGTGATAGATGGAAGAGAAATCCAATCTTGTTCCTAGATTTTCAAAGAGACCTTTCTAGAAATTATTGGCCATCCTAGGATCTCTATCTGACATGATGGATGTGGGTAATCCATGGTGCTTGAAAATCTAAGAATGAAGAGAGTTGCCATTTGGTGTGCCTTAATACGACGTTTTGATAGGAATAAAGTGTGCTTGCTTGCTAAACCTATTGACTATTGTCCATATTCCCATATTCCCATGGATAGACTTGGGCAGTCCAATGATGAAATCCATGGATATACTCTCCCATGGGGATTTTGGGATAGGCAATGGCTGGAGTAATCCAAGTTTCTCACCTCTATCATACTTGGTCTTTTGGCATACTACATATTTTGAAACATACTCTTCTATGTCCACTTTCATGGTAGGCCAATAGAAGTACGTCTCTACTCCTCTGAGAGTAGGTTGAACACCTCTATGCCCTGCATAGGGAGGAGCATGGTATTCATACATAACATTCTCACAAAGGGAATGGCTAACACAGTCTGTTGCCGTGGAGAAGATAAATATTCTGCAAGGTGAATGGTTCCTCTTTCTTCCCCAAAGCAAGGGCTGACATTATGTCTCTAAAATTAGGGTCAATAGTATACTCATCTATCATAGATGATAGATCATTGTTGTGAGTAGCTACAGACACTACATTACCTTTTGGTCATCGTGAAAGTGCATCAGCCACATGATTGTGCTTACCAGAAATGTGAGCAATATGGAAATTAAATTGCAAAAGAAAATTTTCCCACCTCATTTGTTTGTCGGAGAGCTTGGTTTGCATCATGAAATACTTAAGATTTTGGTGATCGGTTCCTAAAATGAGTGGAGCTCCCAACAATAAGTAGTGCTTCCATGTGTCTAGGGACTGTAGAACGGCTAAACACTCTTTCTCATAAATTCCCAAGACTTCTTCATCATTTGAGCCTTTGGCTCTCATATGCTATGGCATGCCCTTCTTGAAGCAAAACTGCTCCAAGGAAATCACCACAAGCATCCCATTGGACCTCAAATGGTTTTGATAGATCAGAAACCATGAGGACTGGTTGAGAGGTAAGCTTCTCCTTGAGATTGTCAAAAGCATTTTTCTCCTTAGCAGTCCATACATACTTAACGTTCTTCTTGGTTAAGTCATGTAGTGGTCCTGCTCTTTGAGGGAATTTTGCTATGAAGCATCTATAGTATGCGCATGTACCAATAAATCTTCTTAGCTCATGTAGATTTCTTGAGTTAGGCCATGCTTTTTTTTACCTCAAACTTTAATGGATCCATACGGATACCATCTTGAGAGATAATATAACCTAGGTATTGAATCTCTTGAAGGAAAAAATCACTTTTCTTTTGGTTGAGTAAAAGCTTATTCTTCCTCAATGCTTGAAAATTCACTTGGAGATGTTTCTTATGTTCCTCCAAAGACTTGAAGTAGATGATGATATCATCAAAGAGCACTCCAGTGAATTTGCAGTAAGGTCTAACAATTTTCTCCATTAGACAATTGAATGTAGCTGGTGCACTAGTCAAGCCAAAAGGCATGACTAGATATTCATATAGACCAAATGTTGTGCAAAATACAGTCTTTAGGATATCTTCATCCACTATCCTTATTTGATGATAGCCACTTTTAAGGTCACTCCTACTGAAGTATGTAGAGCCTTCTATCTTATCAAATAGATCTTCTACCCGAGGCATGGGAAATCTGTTTTTGATAGTGATATGGTTTAGTGCTCGATAGTCCACACACATACGGTATGTACCATCTTTCTTTCGCACTAAAAGTACTGGAGAACAAAAGGGAGAGGAGCTGGCCTCACCATCCCTTTGTCTATCAATTCCTCTACTTGCCTCATGATCTCCTCTTGTTGAGCTTGTGAGACTCGATAAGGAGACTTGTTGGGCAGTGAGCTTTTTGGAAGGAGCTCAATGTGATAGTAATCATCCCCACATTTTGGAGGTAACTCCATAGGGATATCAGCGAGATGAGCCCGTCTTGGAATCCTTTTAGAAAATTAGACAAGTCTGACTCTTCTTGATTCCTACCATTTACATTTGATGAAACATTAGGATCTTTTAGAGACTCTTTGACAAAAATCATGTACGCATAAACTGAGCTCTTCATTGATTTATCAAAAGCAGGAGAATTTACAAGTGGAATGGTGCAACCACACTCAGTAGCATCTATTATACATGTTTTTGTTAGGAAATAATACGTAGCTAAATAGATAATTGAGTAGATTATTTAATGGAGAGAGACAGATTTACATATACGAGATTATAGAGTAGAGAGAGAGAGAGAGAGTACACACGATATACCTGGTTCACCCAATGTGGGCTACGTCCACGGGAAAGCATCCACTCAATGGCTTTAGTACTTCAAAACAAGAAGTAGTTTACAAAGGGATTATACCCTTAATGGATCTCCCACCTTGCTTCACTCTCACCACCTCACACTCACCTTGTTGCGTCAACTTCACACTATGAAATGTGTGTAGAAATGGCCTCCTTTTATAGGCCAAAAGGGTTGCCCTCTCTCATGAGAGGGATCCATGTGTAGTCTCCCTTGTGCAGATAAGTCCAAATCGGACCCTTCAATTTGCCCATGTGTGGCCGCCCTTGAGAAGACAAGTCCACTTTTGAATTTGGTCACCCGCCACCGGCCAACCGACCGGTTGTTTTCCGACCACTTTTTGGCTGTCGTCCGGCCATAATATTCCGGCGAAAAGGAATATCCCTAAAGTTGCCCCTGATTTTTGGACGTTAAAATTTTGTTTCCGGCGAGTGATTTTCCTTTACGCACGATGGCTTCTCCTCATAATGGGGGCCTTACAAATGTGCGCTTTTACCATAGAAGATTACAAGGTAAATCAGGCTCCATACTTAACAATCTCCCACTTGGAGACTGGTCTCAAAACCAAACCTATGACTGCTTTCCATCTTGTCTTCTTATCCTTGAATGACGATTGAGGATGAGCAAAAGCTCAACTTCTCCTTGTTGAACACCTTTGTGAACATGTCTGCAGGATTTTCACTTGTATGCACCTTTCCTAGCTTTAGTTGTCCCTCTTCCGAAAGAGTGCCTATGTAGTGATATCTCACCTCAATGTGCTTTGTCCTTGAATGAAAAGCTGAGTTCTTCGCAAGATGGATGGCGCTTTGGATATCATTGTACAAGACACAATTGTCTTGTTTGAATCCAAGCTCTTCTAAGAATCTGTGAAGCCACAGAATTTCTTTGCTTGCCTCCGTCATTGCTACATACTCTGCTTCCGTGGTAGAAAGTGAAACCACTTTCTGCAGCTTTGAATCCAGCTTACTGTTGTGCCTCCAACCGTGAACACATAGTATCTTTGTCACCTACCATATCTGCATCAGCATACCCTTCTAGAAAAATATCATTTCCTCCACTTCACAGCTTGCCAATGCTCTTTACCTGGTGATAGCCGTTTTTTCGGTTTTCCATAATTGCCATAGTAAGCTACCTCACCCTACCAAATTCACCCAAACACTATGGCTATCCCTACCATTTCACTGTACATAGACGTGTGTGAGTTAGGGGGCTTTTCCCATATCTTTTTAAAATCCTCATCTAGCTAGTCACTGGGCTAGTTAAGTCAAAAAAATAAATAAAATCAAAAAAAAATATATATTATGGCCCATTTGTGTGTAAATATTGCATTGTATATATGGCCTAAATATAGAGATTTTTATAATTATTCTGGTATTTTATTTAAATATTTATACTTAGGTGTGTGTTTTATTAAACCTGTGTATGCCTTCTTTCATCCTCTTACACCATAAGTATATTTTTTGCCAATATGTACATACTCTAACCTTATATTTTTCCTTTATACAAATCACTCCCACATTTTCACCCTCACCCTCGTGAAAACAAAAAATTGATTTCTACTCATTGGTCACGTTTATTATATATTTACTTGCATACCTTTTCCTCTTTCACCCAAAATAATTCAAAGAGAGATCATATCATATGATTCCAATATCTTTCCATATCCATAACTCCTCCATATTTTTATTATTATTTTTACTCATTATTCTAACACCATGTGCTCATTGAGCTAAAGTCCATGAATAGTCCATACACTAGTCCACCATGTATATATTTCTTTATTCACCAATAATCCTCCTCCATGCATGTGTCAAGGGCAACTTAGATTCTTTGTATTATGATATGACAAAGGAGGGGCTCACTCTTGGATGCATTGTACAAATTCAACAAAGGAGGGGGCCACTGAAGACTTTTTGTGAAGAAAAAATAGGTCTTTTGGTGGGATTTTTAATATCCATCTCCACTCCAAATTTGGAGCGGTGGTCAAAAGAGAAAATGTAGTCCATGCTTTGAATAATCACCTCAAATTTTTTAATGATTTTTGGAGCTACCAGCGGTGAGATATGATTTTTTGAGTGGACCCCAGTCTGCCCACTTTTCTCACAAGTAGCCCATAGTCTTCTCTCACCTCTTTCCACACTTCTACACACACACACACACACACACACATTTCTCTCAATCCCTCACTCAAACCTGCACCTTCAATGGTTTCTCTCACCTTCTTCACCATTAACCTCCCCACTTACTCCCATAGCTCTCATATGAGCTATCCATGTACATACACCATCTCTATGCCTCTCTCTATTATCTCCAAAGTACAATTCCATCTTACTCCTTATATATATACATTTCTCTCAATCCCTCACTCAAACCTGCACCTTCAATGGTTTCTCTCACCTTCTTCACCATTAACCTCCCCACTTACTCCCATAGCTCTCATATGAGCTCTCCATGTACATACACCATCTCTATGCCTCTCTCTATTATCTCCAAAGTACAATTCCATCTTACTCCTTATATATATACATAAATTCAGCATGTGTACCATGCTTAACCTCTGCAAATCAAAAGATCTCATCAACGGAATTACCATTTTCATCACGATGATCAACCTTGGCGGCGGTGGCGTAAAGAAGAGAAGACGAAGAAGAAGATCGATAGTCATTTTGAGAACCTACACAAGTAAGTCCAAAACTTCTTCAAGCTTCACCATCACAAGGATTTGCTCACTTCATTCAACCATCTTACTCCAACCATCCAACCCATTCTATCCATTGTAAATATATCATTAACTTTCTAGTGATTACTAACACTAACCACTAACATACTAACACAAAATAGCATTGACCTAACCATAAAAGACACCTCACCTCAAGACATGTACAAAGTAACTCTCTCTCTCTCTCTCTCTCTCTCTCTCTCTCTCTCCTTACTTACTTTCACCTTATCTACCATCAATAATGCTCTCTTTTGAGCCCACACCCATGACTCAAGCAGACAAAGAAGGCCCACAATGTTTTGATATTCAAAAAAATCATAATCCTGATTTGTTAGCTTGTAAATTAGGATTTCCAATAATCTTAATGAGGGGTCTCCAACCTTTAAATAGGCCCCTCTCCTTCTTGTAAAACAACCTCCAACATCTCACATAGCACCCCAACACTCTATGCGTGAGGAGAGACTTAGGTGTAGCAACCACTTGTGAAATTCACTCTTGGTGTGAGAGAAGCCTTCAAGCTACACATTGCAAGTGAGAGAGCGTGAGTTCCTCAAATCTCAAAACCACTATTGTATATGCTCCTTCATCATCAATAAATTGAGGTTTGGTGCATCAAAGGTGTGATTCGACGTTCAAATCTTCGTCCTTCCATTTGTGCAATACGGTTTGGTGAATTCAAGGTGACTTGTGTATTTGAGTTTTTATCGGTTGATCTTGATTTTAGAAAGTGTTTGTGTGTTTTTCATTGCCAGTTTTGTGTCCATTATAAGAGGGTATTGTGGTGAGAGGTCTCCCACACCCTAAGACAGTGTGTGTGTGTTTTGGAAATGTTTAGCAATCACTAAGCATTGAGTGAGTTTTGTACAAGTTCTACGATAACATCATAATGAACCATATCCATTTGCAAGTCACAAATAAGGTATTACGCAAGATCCATTCTTCTCTCTCTTCCCTTTGCTCTAGCTCTCTCTGGTCCATTTTGTGTGTGTCTTGGTGTGAGGTTGCTTGTGTGTGTTGTGTGGTGCATCTTCTTGGTTGTGCCAAAATCTCTCTTGCGTCCTAGTTCGCATGCCATAACTAGGTGGTGCCCCTATCTTGTTTGGGTTTGGCTGTGGGTTTGTTGTTGTGTTGTGCTTGTGGTTGCCCCAGCCCCAATTGAGCAGCACGGGAGCCTTGAGGGGTGTTTAGAGGTCGCCTCTCTTGTTGCCCGCCCCGGACCGCCTCACTGGGTTGTCCATGAACCTACTCACAACTCCCATTGCATGTGCAATGTTTGCCCTTGTCATAGCATACATTAGAGAACCTACCGCTGCAGCATATAGAACTTTAGAAATATAGGCTATCTCCTTTTGTGTCTTTGGATACATATCCTTCGTTAGTTTAAAGTGACCATCCAAAGGTGTAGAAACTGGTTTTGCATTTTGCATTGCAAAACTTTCTATTACCTTCTTGATGTAATCTTCTTGAGATAGCTTTATTTTCTTCTTCGTCCTATCCCTTGATATTTTCATACCAAGTATCCTCTTTGTAGTACCTAAATCTTTCATTGAAAAAGATTTAGAGAGATCCTCTTTTAGGTCTTTGATGTACTGCATGTTAGCACTTGCAATCAACATGTCATCAACATACAACATTAGGATGATGAATTTCCCATCTTCCAAATTCTTCATGTAGACGCAGTGATCCGAGTTGCATCTTGTGAATCCATGATCCAACATCCATCGATCAAACTTCAAGTACCATTGTCTTGATGCTTTCTTTACACCATACAAGCTCTTCTTTAATCTGCAAACCATTTTCTCCTTACCTTTTACTTCATACTCCTTTGGTTGAAGCATGTAGATTTTCTCCTCTAAGTCACCGTGAGGGAATGCTGTATTTACATCCATTTGCTCAAGATTTCGATCATGAGCAGCCCACAAGGCTTAAGACAAGCCTAATTGAGTTCATTATTACAACAGGAGAAAATATTTCATTGAAGTCAATACCTGTTTTTTGAGAAAAACCTTTTACCACAAGCCTAGACTTGTACCTTTTCTTCCCACCTTCTTCTTCCTTCACCTTGTACACCCATTTTTTTTCAAGTGCCCGCTTACCTTTAGGCAACTCAACCAATTCCCATGTTTGGTTGCGATATAGTGAGTCCATCTCCACTTGCATGCTCTTTGTCCATTCTTCTTTGGATTCATGTTGTATAGCTTCTTTGTATGATTCCGGCTCTCCAAAATCTGAGATCAAGAGATGGTTGAATGAAGGAACAAACCTTTTTGGAGGTCTACTTGCTCTTGTAGATCTTCAGGGAATAGGTTGAGGCTCCTCATTTGGTTGACGTTGTTGCACATTGTCACTGTTTGTAGTCCTTGAGTCTTCACTATTTTCAAGCTCCATGTACTCATCACCTGTTTGTTTTGTTTGATTTCTGTCCAAGTAATCTTTGTACATATTCTTTTCATTAAAAATTACATCCCTACTCCTTAAGATTTTACCATCTTCAGGATTCCATAGGCGATACCCAAAGTCTCCTTTTGTTTATCTGTCCATGCCTCTTCTGGAACTCCAATGCCGTTGAGGGTGACCGATTGATTAAGTACACAGACGTACTTAAAGCTTCCGCCCAAAGCTCAAGCGGTAGACCAGCATGTAGCCGCATGCTTTGTCCTCGCTCCATGATTGTCCTGTTCATCGTTTCCGAAATCCCATTTTGTTGAGGTGTCGTTGGGGTTGTCCTTTGCCTCCGAATGCCATTGCTAGCACAAAAGCTTTCAAAAGCGTGCCTGCAATATTCACCTCCATTGTCGGATCTGAGGCATTTAACCTTGGTACCGGTTTCATTCTCCACAAAGGCTTTCCGCCTTTGAAATATGGAAATACATCAGACGTATTCTTCATGACATAAACCCATGTTTTTCTAGTCGCATCGTCTATGAATGTTACATAGTACAATGAGCCACCAAGTGATGGTGTCCTTGCAGGACCCCAAACATCAGAATGAACCAACTCAAGTTTTTTATTTTTTCTTTCATGTCCTGATTTTTGAAATTTCACCCTCTTTTGTTTACCATAAACACAATCTTCATAGAGCTCCAAGTCCACTTCTTTCAAACCTGGTAGAAGCTTCTTTGTTTGAAGGATTTGCATTCCTTTGGCACTCATATGCCCAAGCCGGTAGTGCCATACTGCACTGTCAACTTCTGTAGTTGCTACACAAGTTGAAGGTTGCGTGCTAACAGTACACAAGTAAAGTGTACCGACCTTTTCTCCTTTAGCAACCACCAAAGATCCCTTTGAGATATTCCACTGTTTGTTTCCGAATGCAATGTTGTGACCTTCATCGTCCAATTGTCCTGTAGAGATCAATTTTTTTCCAAGAGAAGGAACATGCCTAACATCTTTAAGCTTCCATTCATTTCCGTTAGCAATTTTGACAGAAACTGTACCTTTGCCGCCGACAATCTCACAAGCTTCATCATCTCCCAAGTATACATACCCAAAATTACCTTTGGTGTAGTGGTGGAAATGTTGCTTGTGTGGTGTCGCATGGAATGAAGCCCCAGAATCTACTATCCAGGAATCAGACACATTGTCTAATGAGAGAATTAGAGCATCTTGCTCTACTTTACCTGCCACATTGACCTCTGATGTTGGCTTGTTGTCTTGAGACTCTGTCTCCTTCTTCTTCTTGGACCAGCAATCCTTCTTGACGTGGCCCTTCTTACTGCAGTTCCAACATTCAAGAACTGACTTTGTGCGTGACTTGCTCCGCCTTGAGCGATCATGACCCTTTTGGTTTTTGAACCTCTCCTTAGGCCTTCCTCTTGTTTCTACTAACAGTGCAGCACTTGATGATTCTCCTGTGCTTCTCCTTCATATTTCCTCGCTTAGGAGAACACCCACAACATCATCAAAATTAAGAGTATTTGTGCCAGAAATAGAATTACTTACAACCATCACAAGGATGTCCCAACTATCCGGTAGAGATGATAGTATAAGGAGAGCTCGCACTTCGTCATCGAAATTGATTTTCACCGATCGAATTTGACTTATGTTTGTGTTAAAGTCATTTAGGTGTTCTGCAACTGAACCATTCTCTGCCATCTTTAGATTGAACAAGCGCTTCATAAGAAATACCTTATTGGATGCCGATGGTTTCTCGTAGAATTCGTCAAGTGACTTCATCAAGTCCTCCGTGGTCTTCATCTCCAAAACATTGAAGGCCACCGTTGACGCTAATCTTGTTACCATATACATGTGGTAGTGATGTGTGTGAACACACTAGGACCAACGAGGCATTTTTTCCCTCTTTAGGAGGTTTTTTCCCCCGTGAATTGTATATAGGCCCATCACTCTAGGGCTATCTATCTTTCCATTGCACACTAAGTAACACACTCTCTATTGTGTGCCTTGAGCTACCTTCGTCTTCTCCAAGCTGCGTGTATTTCTCTGCAACCCTAATTCCAACAATTGGTATCAGAGCAGGTCACGTCCTCTCGGGCTTAGTCGCCAGCTCCTCCAGCACACGCCTGCTCACTTTCTCCGATTTCAGTGAGCTTTGGCGAGTATTCGCAGGTTGACAGAAATTATGGGCAAGCTCGAAGAGCTTGGTCTGCTCAGATTTTCGATTTGGGCTCATTTCGGCCTCCGTCTCCACTACAGGCAATACTGGACAAGCTATTTCATCATTTTGTGCAGAATTTCTGTCAGTGCCGTTTTTTGCATAACTGGTGCCTTATAGTATTCTACGGTTTGTGCTATATAGCACAGGTTGTTCCCGCTCCGTTTCTCCTATTTTCGGGCAGTTTTCACATCAGGTGCAGCATTTACCATGGTTGACAACAACAACACAGATTTGTTCAAGATGTTTGCTGCTGAGGACAGGTTGGATGGGGACAACTACCCTATGTGGGCTTATATGATGCAACATGTTCTTGTGCCAAAGGGTGTCTAGAACATTGTGCAGGGCATTGATGTACATCCTGGTTCTAAGGATGTAGGCGATGCTGAGGATGTTGTAGGTCTTGCGGCAAGGATTGCAGCTGTTAGAGTTGTTTTGCCTCCGGCAGAACAAGCTCGTTGGGATTTTAAGGATGCGTAGGCTCATGCATTGATTGTGTTGTTTGTGAAGCGCACCATTGTTCCTCACATCCGTTCAGCAAAATCTGCAAAACAAGCTTGGGATATTTTAGCAGGTCTTTATGCAAGCCGCAATGAGGCTAAAATTGCTTTGCCACGTAAAGAGCTGGAGACGAAGATTATGCATGAGGAAGATGATATGGACACTTTCCTTGCTAGTGTCAAGGATATCAATGAGTAGCTTATTTCTGCAGGTGAAGTCATTTCAGATAGTTCCCTTGTGCAGACTGTTCTTGATGCCTTTCCAGATTCGTACCAGACTTTTGCTAGTACTTGGAGACTTATGACCCAAGGAAATCCTGAAGTTGTCAAGTTTGATGCATTATGTACATTGCTGTTGCAAGAGTCACTTTCCAGAAAAAAATAGGACTAGGCAGCGTGCAGTTGAACAGGCTTTTATTGCTTCTCAAAGAAAGGGTGGTAACAGTAATGCAGCCACTTCTTATGGTTCTGCTGCGAGTGGCAAAAATTTTGTTCCTAATTCTTATGCTGGCAGCACTTCGTCTGGCAATTCTAGTGATAAGGGCAAAAAGAAGATGTGTTGCCATTATTGTAAATCCAATGATCACTTGATCAAGTCGTGTCCTAAGTTGAAGGCCAAAGAGGCTAAGAAGAAAGAGGGTGGTTCCACTACAAATGCTGGTTCCACTACAAATGCAGCCATTGTTGAGTCTTCTGTGAAAGGAGACTGTGTTGTTGATGTTGATGCAGAATGGGCGTTTAGCGCAGAGTGCACTTACAATCCTGCTATCCATGATGCATGCTTGTCAGTTGCTGCAGATTCACATGTGTGGTATTTCGACAGTGGTGCTACAAAGCACATTACCTCACATCGTGAATTGTTTACCTCTCTCGAGTCTGTCCCTCATGGGAATTCAGTCACTTGTGCCAGCAATGCCTCTTATCCAGTTCAGGGAGTTGGAAAGATTGTGCTTACTGCTGCTAATGGCAGTTCTTTCACACTTGTTGATGCACTTTATGTACCTGGGATCAAGAAGAATCTCTTGTCTGTATCCTCAATTTCTAGACTTGGACTTGTAGTCAAATTTGTGGATGACAGATGTACAGTTCATGATCTCAGTTTTGGTGATGAAATTGTTGCATCTGGCCTTTTGTGCCATGGGTTGTATAAGCTCACTTTGTATGACAAGTGTGGAAAATTTTTTGCAAATGCTGTTGCAGATTCAAGGGCTATTTCGGATGCAAAACTTTGGCATGCACGTTTTGGTCATCTGAATTTTGCAAGTTTGTTGCGTTTGCAGAAATGTGATATGATTGCTTCTTGCCGCCTCTTGAAGCACCTGTCAAACATGTTTGTGAAGGTTGTATTTTGGGTAAGATGCAGCATTCTAAATTTCCAAAGGATGGTTCAGTTAGGGCCACATGCAGGTTACAGCGTGTGCATAGTGATGTTTGTGGGCACATGCAAACTCCGTCCTTGGGCAATTACTTGTACTTCGTGACTTTCATAGATGATTACTCTAGGAATGCATGGGTATTTCCGCTTAAAGCGAAGTCCGAAGTTTTTATGTGCTTCAAACAATTTCTGGCTATGGCTGAAAATGTCTCGAAATGTACTATGGGCACCCTCCGTTCCGATCAAGGGGGGGGAGTATATGTCTCATGAATTCAATGCATTTCGGGCTAGTCGTGGGATAAAACACCAATGTATAGTGCCTTATACACCTCACCAAAATGGTGTTGCTGAGAGGAAAAATAGGTCACTGACGGAAATGGCACAATGTATGGTCAAAAGTCAAGCTTTGCCGCATTCTTTTTGGCTTGAGGCCATCATGTGTGCCACTTATGTACTTAACAGGTGTCCTACGAAAGCTTTGCAGTCTATTACTCCATATGAAGCATGGCATGATAGAAAACCTTCTATTGAGCACATGCGTGTTTTTGGCTGTTAGGCATATGCTTTGGTGCCACAAGTGCAGCGCAGAAAATTGGATGATAAGGCTATCAAATGTATTTTGTTGGTTATAGTGCTGAAAGCAAAGGTTACAGGTTGTATCATCCGCAAACAAAACGTATTCTGGTTTCTCGGGATGTAGTGTTTGTGGAAGATTCTGTTCAGCCCTTGCTGTCATGTACTAGAGACAGTAATGTAAGCTCACAGGACATTTATGACACTTTGTTGCCTCTTTTCAATGGTGGAAATACGAATGTAAGTTCCAATGAGGCAAATGCACAGCCTATGGGGGTTACTGAAAATGTTCTAGATCATCCTATTAGTGATGTAGATGTACATGAGGAAAGGGTTGAAAATGAGCAGGCTAGAGGTATGCCAAAATGGCTGGTGCACACCTTGCGTGATAGTAAATTGGATTCACCTTTGTCTAGTCGTACTCGTTCAGGCTCTCGCCATGCATCTTATGCATTAGATTGTTATGCTTTGGCTGTGTCTAGCTTACATGATGTTGAGGAGCCTCTGACTTTTGATGAAGCACAAAATTCAGAAAATTGAATGGCTGCCATGCAATCAGAATATGATGCACTTATAGAAAATGACACATGGACTTTATGTGATTTGCCTCCTGGCAAAAAGGCCATTGGTACGAAGTGGGTTTACAAGTTGAAACGCAAGCCGGATGGTGAGATCGATCGCCATAAGGCTCGACTTGTTACAAAGGGTTATGCACAGCAAAAAGGCATAGATTATGAAGAGACTTTTTCTCCCACTTGTCGTATGACTACTGTGCATTTTCTATGTGCATTGGCAGCTCATTTTGGTTGGGATGTACATCAATCAGACATTGTTACTGCTTTCTTGAAGGGTGACATATTTGAGGAGGTTTATGTAACGCAGCCTCGCGGTTTTGTCATAAAAGGACAAGAGGACAAAGTGTGCAAATGTAACAAGGCTTTGTATGGGTTGAAGCAATCTCCTCGTACTTGGTATGAGAAAGCTGACACTCATTTGGTCAAACAAGGCTTTCGTAATAGTCCACCAGAAAGCACATTGTATGTAAAGCGTGAGGGTGATGTACTTCTCATTGTGGTTTTTTATGTTGATGATTTGCAGATCACTGGACCAAATGAGAGACATATTGCTGAATTTAAGTCTGATTTGAATGCTACTTTCAAGATTTGGGGCTATTGCATCATTATTTGGGTATACAGTTTAAGTAGTGTGATGGTGGTATTGCCTTGTGTCAGAAAAGTTACATAGAGACATTGCTATGTAAGTTTGGACTTGAGGATTGCAAACCTATTTCCACTCCCATGGAAACATGTTTGAAGTTGAGTCTACATGATGCTGGTGATCCTGCTGATGTCACTCTTTACCAAACTGCTGTTGGCTGCCTCATTTATGTATGTAACATGAGGCCGGATATTTAGTTTGCAGTCTCATAGGTCAGAAGATTTATGCATAGCCCAGGGTCTAAGCATGGGCAGGTTGTCAAGAGGATTTTCCGCTACCTTAGTGGCACTTTACATCTTGGCTTGTTTTATCCCAAGGGGGGATCATTGCCGCCAGACTTACATGCTTTTTCAGACTCAGATTGGGCTGGTTGTTTTGACACGCGAGTGTCCACAAGTGGTTTTTGTTTCATGCTTGGCAGTTCATGTATATCATGGTTGAGCAAGAAGAAACCTACTGTGGACACTTCGTAATAGTCCACCAGAAAGCACATTGTATGTAAAGCGTGAGGGTGATGTACTTCTCATTGTGGTTTTTTATGTTGATGATTTGCAGATCACTGGACCAAATGAGAGACATATTGCTGAATTTAAGTCTGATTTGAATGCTACTTTCAAGATTTGGGGCTATTGCATCATTATTTGGGTATACAGTTTAAGCAGTGTGATGGTGGTATTGCCTTGTGTCAGAAAAGTTACATAGAGACATTGCTATGTAAGTTTGGACTTGAGGATTGCAAACCTATTTCCACTCCCATGGAAACATGTTTGAAGTTGAGTCTACATGATGCTGGTGATCCTGCTGATGTCACTCTTTACCAAACTGCTGTTGGATGCCTCATTTATGTATGTAACATGAGGCCGGATATTTAGTTTGCAGTCTCATAGGTCAGAAGATTTATGCATAGCCCAGGGTCTAAGCATGGGCAGGCTGTCAAGAGGATTTTCCGCTACCTTAGTGGCACTTTACATCTTGGCTTGTTTTATCCCAAGGGGGGATCATTGCCGCCAGACTTACATGCTTTTTCAGACTCAGATTGGGCTGGTTGTTTTGACACGCGAGTGTCCACAAGTGGTTTTTGTTTCATGCTTGGCAGTTCATGTATATCATGGTTGAGCAAGAAGAAACCTACTGTGGACACTTCAAGTTGTGAGGCTGAGTACAAGGAAGTCTTCACAGCTACAGTTCAGTGTGTATGGCTCAGATGCCTTATGGCTGATTTGGGTGTTGGACAGGACACTGCCAACACTATCTACATTCACAGTCAGAGCGCATTGGCAGCTGCGAGGAACCCAGTTTTTCATGCTCGCACAAAGCACATTGAGGTGCATTACCACTATGTCAGGGAGAGGCTCTCAGCAGGAAAGATCACCTTGGCTTATGTGCCAACACAGGACAACCTTGCAGATCTTTTCACAAAGGCATTGTCTCGTGAGAAGCTTGAAGCTTTCCGCAAAGCTTTGGGCTTACTCCCCTTTGTGGACTGATCTTGTCCTCAGGGCATGGCACTTCCCTTTACTCATGTGCCAGCTCTCGTTCACCGCATCACTCCACGGGGGATTTGTTACCATATACATGTGGTAGTGATGTGTGTGAACACACTAGGACCGCCGGGGCATTTTTTCCCTCTTTAGGAGGTTTTTTCCCCCGTGCATTGTATATGCGCCCATCACTCTAGGGCTATCTATCTTTCCATTGCACACTAAGTAACACACTCTCTATTGTGTGCCTTGAGCTTCATTTGTCTTCTCCAAGCTGTGTGTGTTTCTCTGCAACCCTAATCCGAACAAAGCTTAACCAGATTGTTCCCAGTGACTTTTGATCAACGACAATCCATGCTTCATCTGCCATCGTTGCGGGCTTCTTTGCAAGACCACCTAGTGGAAAATAGAACTCCTTCTGGTAGAGATAGTCTTCAATTTGCATCTTCCAATGTTGGTAGTTTTTACTGTTGAACTTCTCAATCTTGAGCTTTGCTTCCTCCGCCATAACTCCCACTCAATTCAAGGAATCCTTTCCTTGAGATAATTTAGCTATACGAGTAACCCTTGCTCTGATACCAATTGTTAGGAAATAAGATGTAGCTAAATAGATAATTGAGTATAGATTATTTAATGGATACTGGTTGTTTTCCGACCACTTTCCAGCCGCCGTCCGGCATAATATTTCGGCGAAAAGGAATATCCCTAAAGTTGCCCCTGATTTTTGGCCGTTAAAATTTTGTTTCCGGCGAGTGATTTTCCTTCACGCACGATGGGTTCTCCTCATAATGGGGGCCTTACAAATGTGCACTTTTACCACAGAAGATTACAAGGTAAATCAGGCTCCATACTTAGCAGTTTTTTCTCCTGTAGGTGAACTAGATTCTTCTTTCAGGGAACTTTATATTGGCAGCCATGCAATCAAACTATGGTGTTCCTAGGATAGCATCCTCAGGTTGGAGAGGAGAGATGAAAAAGTATTCTTTGTCGACATAGTTTTGAACATGAAGCCTCAACATCCCAATCAAGGGAGTAACAGAGGCTTGTTGTCCCTTGAAATCTACGTCAGTCAATACCATATCTCCCATCTCAAAAGCTTGAATGCCCAACTTGGTGGCTAACTCCGTTGATATGAAGTTGTGAGTAGAGCCAGGGTCAAACAAGATGAAGGCATCATACGCTCTTACCTTTCCCCAAGCATAGGAAAGTGATGATCCTTTGCAATGAGAATCCTTTTTGGGAGCTTCGATGGTGGAAGCCCTAGGAGTCTCACTACGAGCATTATTTTTGGGGCAAGAACAATAGCCATGTCCTTGCTTCCCACACTTGAAACACTTATAGTCCTTGCAAAAAGCTTCAAGCTCTTCAGGAAAGAGTTTTTTTTTGCCTTTGTAAACTCTCTTCTCCTTGGACCGATTGTTGTTTTTGTTGTTGAAAGTGTCGTGGGAAGAATTTTGAGCATTGGTTTTCCCCTTTGCATCATTTTTGTCTTTGTTATCCATGGGCTTGACATTCCGTCTAGGGTGAAAGCATGACTGGGTGGACACCAAAGCTGTGTCCGGGACATCATTATTTGGCAAATTAATAGCTTTAATATATTCGACAAAGATAGAAGAACCCAAGGTGTGTGATATATCATTGGATAGCTCTTGAAGAGGAGAATCTAAAAAGTTGTTTGGAGCCAAATGTAGAATTAATTTGCAAAAATTTTACCACGTGCCATGTCTAATAGTGCAGCTATTGAAAACTAGTAATCAACCCATAAAAGTGTACCACCCAGTCATTCTTTCACCCTCTAGTCCCTTGATGGAAATTGATGCGTGAATCAACCATGGTGTGATGGATTACTTCACTGATAGAATCAGACCGTTGAGAGTTGATGTATTTGGCCATCTCTTCAGGTAATCCTGTAAAGAGTTGCTGCCTTTTCTTGGCAAAGTCTATCTTTTGAAAGACGGTAGCCTTGATATGTAAATCCCAAAACTTGTCTACGTACTTTTGGATAGACTCATGAGAGAGAAGCTTCAAGTTGCACTATTTGATAAGGAATTTCTCCTTTGCATCGCTTGCGAGGAATTGCTTCATGATGGAAACATGTAGAGTTTTCCATGTCTTTGGGGCTTTGCCGTTGCCATGAAGGCTAGCCCACCATTGACGAGCTGATTTTTGGAAGTGCATATCTAGTGCATAGCTACATGGTGTAGCTTGGAAGACTCTATGAAGCCCTCGTCTCCAAAATCCGCATCAAACTTCTAGATGAAGGCCAACTCTTTGTCGGTAGAACCAAAGGTGCCATCATAGGTGAGAAAAGAGATACTCTTTCCTCCCTCCTTGAACTTCTTTAGCTTTTGTGACCTTCACCATGCAGGTATGATTTGCGATTTCCTCCCCTCATGTATTCTCTAAGAGAAAAGGCATAGATTTCATTGGACAAGGAGGAAGGTGAAGAAGAAGAAGAAGGAGAAGAGGGCAGCCTATTTCTTGCCCTTTTCTTCCTTTGTTTCCTCTCTTCACTTTCCTTTTGAAGTGACGAGGAGAAGGACTATGTGTTGATCTTCTCCTCTTGGGAGGAGTGGGTGATTGTATAGACCGCCGTCTTTATGGAGCGACATCTTCAGAGGAACTTAAACTCTCATTGCTTTCTTGCTCTTTTAATTCATCCTCTTGTATGGGAGAGAGTCTTCTTTTGGAGGTCTCTTCAAGAGTCCTCCTAAGCTCTCTCTCCTCTTGGAGAGGAAGGGAAATCCCATAAGCACAAAGTTGTTGAGTAACTTTGGCTTGCAAAGCAGGGTTGCCCATAGCTTGTTGCAACCTATCTACGAGATAATTCACAAACATGAGGGCATCATCATTAGAACCTTCGTGTGCAAAATCAAACCTATCAATTTTCATTCTACTCTCTTGGTTATTGTCAGCCATGTTAACAAGATTTTATGTATGTACTTAGTGTATGCTTTGGCAATTCAAAACCTTAGTTGCCACTCCTCTTAGCCTTTGAAAATCGGCTCTTAAGTATCTACACCCACGGCTCAAAGTGGTTAATTATAGAGAGTAGTGGAGTAAGTCTAATATAGCAGAGTTGTCGAGGGCTAGATCCTTTTGAACTTCTTATGGCTCAATAATGGTAAAGCTGTAGGCAAGTCTACAAAGACTCCATTATTAAGTGAAAGCTCCAAGGTGTGCACCATATCCCACATAGTGGGCTCAACAAAACTGATAATAGATCCCAATTGCACTTACCCTAATATAATAAACAACATGAAAAATTTATAGGCTACTTACGGACCTCTCTTCTTAAGCAAGAAAAGAGAACCAAATGCTCTGATACCAATGTAATGGAATTGGCCTATATAACTTGAGAGTAGTGGAAATTAATGAGAGTACTTTTGAGAAATTACTTTGTGAGCATAGTGGGTGAACATAATTGAAAATAGCAACATAATCATAGCAATTAGTAAACTTGGCATGAGCAATACTTTTGCAAGAGAGAGAATTTAGAGAACATGACAATACTTGAGGACTAGATTTATGTAGAGCCAGTCCCCCCTCCAATAGGCATTTGAATTATGATTTCTCCCAATGTCAACAGAGATTTGTTACAATACAATCTTTGTGTTGCTTATGACCTAGGTGATGCAATGAAGATGGAAAGCTTTATGCATCACAAGCATAACATAAACTTTGAAGAAATCTTTAACTATCCCAAGCCTCAGTCCCAAGACCTCAAACACCTTCAAAGGTGGAGAGAGCTAGCAGGGAATGAGGGTAGGGAAGAGGAAGAAGAAACATTTCATAGGATAAAGAATTAGTTCCTCACTTATCATAAATCTTCTTGCTAGCATACATAATTGCATAGTAATGAAGATAGAGAAGATGGAAAGCTTAAGAATTGAAGCATGGCTCTTGGTTGGATTTGCACTGCATAGCCAAGAGTGTTGGTGTAGGCTATCAACCTCTACTTGCTTGGAGAAGGAGAGGGATCTCTTGCACTTTGCACAAATACATAATGAGAGTGTGTGTGGGAGAGTATACCCCTCAAGAAACCCCTAGATTTCTTTGGTTTACTCCCCCTTGTAGCTCATGCTTGAAGCTCATTGGACCCCTCCAGGCCTAGCCAATCACAAGCATGAGGTATTACAAGAAACAAGGGTAGCCTTGGGACAAGTGTTCCCCTTTCCCCTTTGAGAGAGAGAGAGGACTTGATAAATGCAAAGACAACTAATTAAATCTTCTAAATTATCATTGGACCCCCTGGGTAGCCAACCAATAGGCTTCAGGCACACCATGAGGGCAACATGAGGAGGAACTTGACAAGTGTCCCTTTTGCTTTCTTTGTACCAAGCATGCAGTGTGTGATTGTGTGGGTGTTCTCTCTCATCCTCCCTCTTGTAGAGATCGCCCTCTCCTTGTAAGGATTGGATTTGACTTTTTGACACCTCAAGCCCCTCATGCTTAGGCCCAGTTCCCACCACAAGCTTGGCTCTTAAGCACTTTAAGCTTAGGCTGGTTTCTCACCTCAAGTACATCCCTAGCATCTCAAGCATGACAAGCACCTGAAGCATCTCAATCATCAAGCACCTCAATCATCAAGCACCTTAGTCATCAAGAATGAAAAGCACCTCAAGCACCTTAAGCTTGGGTCAGGTTCCCACCTCAAGCTCAACCCTATCTTACCTAAGGTCAAAGGAATTTTACACACATTATTGGAGATCTTCAATGAAGATAACCCTAAGGTCTTATGCTCCATTAGTTAGCCTTGCTCTTCGATAAAACACCTCTCATTCGGGCCCCTTTACCATTGGCCCCGTGTTGAGATAGATCTATAAGCACATGTCTATATCTTAACCCCTATTCTCGTTTATTCTTCCATATTAAGTGATCAGTTTAATATGAGAAAATCGTTTTGGTTGGTTAGAAATTAGATTTTATGAAAATGATGGCCGATTTTTAAAAATCAAAGAAAAAAAAACTTATTTTTCCTCTCCTGGAGCCTTGGCGACACTGTTGGAAGGCTCGGCAACGCCTGGTCAACCTCACGACACCTCTACGGGCAAGGCACCCCCCCCCCCCCCCCCCCCCCCCCCCTGCCGATTGGCCGGCCTTATCACCCTCATGCCTCCGCTCGTCTATGCCCCAGCCTAGCCGGCCGCCCTCGGTTTCAATCTCCCTTCTCTCTTTCCCTGTAGTTTATTTCCCCGCCGGGCATCGAATGAAGTATTCCCCCCCCCCCCCCCCCCCCCCTCTCTCTCTCATTTTCCCTACATACCTCTCTCTCTCTCTCACCCAAACACCCCCTTACTGGCTACCCTCGGCTAGGCGCAAGCCTCAAACACCCCCCCCCCCCCCCCTTCTCTCGCTCTCCCTCTCGCTCTCCCTCTCTGTCGAGCTGCATGTGAACTCCCGCTCTCCCGTATTCTTATCCACACACCCGACTCCTCTCACACTCCTTCCCTTGCACTCTATGCAATCCCTTGGCCCGCTAATATTCTCCCGCCTCTCTTTCCCACCCGCTCGCCCCACCCTCACCTCGGCCTCATCCCCCCCCCCCCCTTGGCCCGCTATCCCCACCCTCTTCCCCCCCCACACCATTGACTCGCTCCCCTCCTCTCGTCCTTGGGACACCATGCAAAGACAGACGATAATATTCCCACCCTCACTCACACTCTCTCCCCTCCCCTCCCCCACCCCTCCCACCCCTGGTCAGCACCCGCCATATGAGATTCCCTCTCTCTCTCTCTCTCCTATCCACGCTAGCTCATCCCCTTCTCTCCCTCTTGAACTCGTCACAGCCCAGAGGCCACAATAAACTCTCTCTCTCTCTCTCTCTCTCTCTCTCTCTCTTTTCTCTCTCCTCTCTCTCTCTCTCTCTCTCTCTCTTCCATTTCAGCCCGAAGGCGCAATGAAAATTACAGGATGCTCTCCCACACCACACACTCACACACCCTCATCCTCTCCCTTCCTCACCACCTCCAATCCCCTCTCCCTCTCTCGCGCTCTGTTACGACTCCAGTCCGCCCGTAGTCTCTCTCTCTCTCTCTCTCTCCCTCTCGGCCTGTACAGGCGTAGCGCAGAATTCTCTCACACTCTCTCTCTATACACACACATACACACCCCATGCTTACACACACACCATCCCCCCCCCCCCCCCCCCCACCGACCCCTCATCCTCGCGTAGCACGCAGCCGTTGTTAGAAAATAAGGCGTAGCTAAATAGATTTTTAAGTAGATTACTTAATGGAGAGAGATAGATTTCACACACAAGAGATTATAGAGTAGAGAGAGAGAGAGAGAGAGAGAGAGAGAGAGAGAGAGAGAGAGAGAGAGAGAGAGAGAGAGAGAGACTACACACGATATACGTGGTTCACCCAATGTGGGCTACGTCCACGGGAAAGCAGCCACTCAATGGCTTTAGCACTTCAAAAGAAGAAGTAGTTTACAAAGGGATTAAACCCTTGATAGAGCTCCCGCCTTGCTTCACTCTCACCACCTCACACTCACCTTGTTGCATCAACTTCACACTATGAAATGTGTGTAGAAATGGCCTCCTTTTATAGGCCAAAAGAGCTGCCCTCTCTTATGAGAGACAACCATGTGTAGCCGCCCTTATGCGAATAAGTCCAAATCGGACCCTCCAATACGCCCATGTGTGGCCGCCCTTGATAAGACAAGTCCGCTTTTGAATTCGGCCACCGGCCACGGGCCATTGACTTCCGACCACCAGCCACCGGCCAATCGACCGGTTGTTTTCCGGCCGTCGTCCGGCCATAATATTCCGGAAAAAAAAAAGTCTCGGGGGCCTCCGCCCCCCAGGCCTCTAAAGTTGCCCTTGATTCTTGTCTATGAAAATTTTGGTTTTCGGCGAGTGATTTTCCTTCACGCACGATGGCTTCTCCTCATAATGGGGGCCTTACAAATGTGCGCTTTTACCACAGAAAATTACAAGGGTAAATCAGGCTCCATACTTAACAATCTCTCACTTGGAGACTGATCTCCAAACCAAACCTGTGACTGCTTTCCATTCTGGCTTCTTATCCTTGAATGTCGATTGAAGATGAGCAAAAGATCAACTTCTCCTTGTTGACCACCTTTGTAAACATGTCTGCAGGATTTTCACTTGTATGCACCTTTCCTAGCTTTAGCTTTCCCTCTTCCAAAAGAGTGCGTATGAAATGATATCTCACCTCAATGTGCTTTGTCCTTGAATGAAAGGCTGAGTTCTTCGCAAGATGGATAGCGCTTTGGCTATCATTGTACAAGACACAATTGTCTTGTTTGAATCCAAGCTCTTCTAAGAATCTGTGAAGCCACATAATTTCTTTGCTTGCCTCCGTCATTGCTACATACTCTGCTTCGGTGGTAGAAAGTGAGACCACTTTCTGCAGCTTTGAAGCCCAGCTTACTGCTGTGCCTCCAAACATGAACATATAGCCAGTAGTGCTCCTTTGAGTATCTTTGTCACCTATCATATCTGCATCAGCATACCCTTCTAGAAAAATATCAGTTCCTCCAAAATAGAAAGCATTTGTTGTTGTCCCTTTTAGATACCTAAGTATCCACTTCACAGCTTGCCAATGCTCTTTACCTGGGTTGTCCATGAACCTACTCACAACTCCCACTGCATGTGCAATGTCTGGCCTTGTCCAGACCATAGCATACATTAGAGAACCTACCGCTGTAGCATATGGAACTTTAGACATATAGGCTATCTCCTCTTCTGCCTTTGGACACATATCCTTCGTTAGTTTAAAATGACCAGCCAAAGGTGTAGAAACTGGTTTTCCATTTTGCAAAGCAAACCTTTCTAGTACCTTATTGATGTAATCTTCTTGAGATAGCTTTATTGTCTTCTTCGTCCTATCCCTTGATATTTTCATACGAAGTATCCTCTTTGCAGCACCTAAATCTTTCATTGAAAAATATTTAGACAGCTCCTCTTTTAGGTCTTTCATGTCCTGCATGTTGGCACTTGCAATCAACATGTCATCAACATACAACATTAGGATGATGAATTTTCCATCTCCCAAATTCTTCGTGTAGACGCAGTGATCCGAGTTGCATCTTGTGAATCCATGATCCAGCATCCATCGATCAAACTTCAAGTACCATTTGTCTTGATGCTTGCTTTAAACCATACAAGCTCTTCTTTAATCTGCAAACCATTTTCTCCTTACGTTTTACTTCATACCCCTTTGGTTGAAGCATGTAGATTTCCTCCTCTAAGTCACCGTGAGGGAATGCCGTATTTACATCCATTTGCTCGAGATTTAGATCATGAGCAACCACAAGGCTTAAAACAAGCCTAATTGAGTTCATTTTTACAACAGGAGAAAATATTTCATTGAAGTCAATACCTTTCTTTTGAGAAAAACCTTTTACCAGAAGCCTAGACTTGTACCTTTTCTTCCCACCTTCTTCTTCCTTCAGCTTGTACACCCATTTGTTTTGAAGTGCCCGCTTACCTTTAGCCAACTCAACCAACTCCCATGTTTGGTTGCGATGTAGTGAGTCCATCTCCACTTGCATGCTCTTCGTCCATTCTTCTTTGGATTCATGTTGCATAGCTTCTTCGTATGATTCTGGCTCTCCAGAATCTGAGATCAAGAGATGGTTAAAGGAAGGAACAAACCTTTCTGGAGGTCTACTTGCTCTTGTAGATCTTCGGGGAATAGGTTGAGGCTCCTCATTTGGTTGACGTTGTTGCACATTGTCACCGTTTGCAGTCCTTGAGTCTTCACCGTCCGCAAGCTCCATGTACTCATCACCTGTTTCTTTTGTTTGTTTTCTTTCCAAGTAATCTTTGTACATATTTTGTTCGTTAAAAATTACATCCCTACTTCTTAAGATTTTACCATCTGCAGGATTCCATAGGCGATACCCAAAGTCTCCTTCTCCATAGCCAATGAAGAAACACTTTTTGGACTTTGCATCTAGCTTTGATCTTAGGCTTCTATCTATGTGCATGAAAGCCTCACACCCAAACACTTTGAGAAATGCATAATTCACCGGTTTACCTGTCCATGCCTCTTCTCGAACTCCCCCATCCAATGCCGTTCAGGGTGACCAATTGATTAAGTTCACAGACGTACTTACAGCTTCGGCCCAAAGCTCAAGCGGTAGGCATGCATGTAGCCGCATGCTTCGTGCTCGTTCCATGATTGTCCTGTTCATCCTTTCGGAAATCCCATTTTGTTGAGGTGTCCTTGGGGTTGTCCTTTGCCTCCGAATGCCATTGCTAGCACAAAAGCTTTCAAAAGCTTGGCTGCAATATTCGCCTCCATTGTCAGATCTGAGGCATTTAACCTTGGTACCTGTTTCATTCTCCACAAAGGCTTTCCACCTTTGAAATATGGAAAATACATTGGATTTATTCTTCATGACATAAACCCATGTTTTTCTAGTCGCATCGTCTATGAATGTTACATAATACAATGAGCCACCAAGTGATGGTGTACTTGCAGGACCCCAAACATCAGAATGAACCAACTCAAGTTTTTTATTTTTTCTTTCATTTCCTGATTTTTGAAATTTTACCCTCTTTTGTTTACCATAAACACAATCTTCACAGAACTCTATGTCCACTTCTTTCAAACTTGGTAGAAGCTTCTTTGTTTGAAGGATTTGCATTCCTTTGGCACTCATATGCCCAAGTTGATAGTGCCACACTGCACTATCAACTTCTGTAGTTGCTGCACAAGTTGAAGGTTGTGTGCTAACAATACACAAGTAAAGTGTACCCGACCTTTTCTCCCTTGGCAACCACCAAAGATCCCTTGGCGCTTCATAAGAAATATCTTATTGGATGCTGATGGTTTCTCGTAGAAGTCGTCAAGTGACTTCATCAAGTCCTCCGTGGTCTTCATCTCCGAAACATTGAAGGCCACCATTGATGCCAAGCTTAACCGGATTGTTCCCAGTGCCTTTCGATCAAGGACAATCCATGCTTCATCTGCCATTGTTGCAGGCTTCTTCGCAAGACCGCCTAGTGGCAAATAGAGGTCCTTCTGGTAGAGATAGTCTTCAATCTGCATCTTCCAATGTTGGTAGTTTTTGCCGTTGAACTTCTCAATCTTGAGCTTCCCTTCCTCCGCCATAACTCCCACTCAATTCAAGGAATCCTTTCTTTTAGATAATTTAGCTATGAGCAAACCTTGCTCTGATACCAGTTGTTAGAAAATAAGACGTAGCTAAATAGATTTTTGAGTAGATTACTTAATGGAGAGAGATAGATTTCACACACAAGAGATTATAGAGTAGATAGAGAGAGAGAGAGAGAGAGTACACACGATATACGTGGTTCACCCAATGTGGGCTACGTCCACGGGAAAGTAGCCACTCAATGGCTTTAGCACTTCAAAAGAAGAAGTAGTTTACAAAGGGATTAGACCCTTGATAGAGCTCCCGCCTTGCTTCACTCTCACCACCTCACACTCACCTTGTTGCATCAACTTCACACTATGAAATGTGTGTAGAAATGGCCTCCTTTTATAGGCCAAAAGGGCTGCCCTCTCTTATGAGAGACAGCCATGTGTAGCCGCCCTTGTGCAAATAAGTCCAAATCGGACCCTCCAATCCGCCCATGTGTGGCCGCCCTTGAGACGACAAGTCCGATTTTGAATTCGGCCACCGGCTACCGGCCATTGACTTCTGACCACCGGCCACCGGCCAACCGACCGGTTGTTTTCCGGTTGCCGTCCGGCCATAATATTCCGGCAAAAAAAAAGTCTCGGGGGCGGAGCCCCTGATTCTTGTCCGTGAAAATTTTGGTTTCCGCTGAGTGATTTTCCTTCACGCACCATGGCTTCTCCTCATAATGGGGGCCTTACAAATGTGCGCTTTTACCACAGAAAATTACAAGGGTAAATAAGGCTCCATACTTAACAACCGTCAGCAGAGCCGAAAAAACATAATTAAAAAATATATATATAATATATATTATACACATAATAAGCCCGTTCCAACGCATGCTTGCGCACACATACAAATACACAAACACACACACACACACACACTCACGCATGCGCACCCACATCTATATATATACACGCACATCCGCCCACATGCACATACATACACACACATACACGCATATACGCACCACGAATACAAAAAAAAACAAAGGATTCCACGACTACGACCACAACAAAAAAGAAGGAGGACCCAAAGCACGCACCGCAAACAACAAAAATGAGAAATGCGCCAAAGGCATGCCTCGGCCGACCCCGAAAAGAAGTACGCTCTACAACGACGCATCGGCAACACACCATTCACGGGCAACACGCAGCCATGATGGCATTTTCAATAATTTATAGGGTATTTTCATCATTTCTTCAGTTTTTCACCCAAGCCATTGTGAAATTCCCACTTTGTAAATTCCCTCTCTCTAGGTGGTGGTCACAAAGGCCCACCTAGAGATTCTCATCTTTTAATAACCTCCCAAAACAAAGCAAGGGTCAACCACACTGGGACCACTACTTGCTTTGTCTCCCCGGTTAAGCTTACCCTAATCACACCGGGATTACCATAATACAAGCAGCCAACACCTACAAATTGGCACTGAGAGGTCACTATCGGGGGGGGGGGCACTTCATGAGAAGTCAACACTTGGTAGAGTGTAGTGGGAAGAGTTGACACTATCACCATCACAGGGTGGGGGCTTGTGTGTTGGGTTTTCCTTGGGAATTGCACCATGCGAAGGGAGCCACGTCCATCTCTCAACTCCAATGGTCGATGCATAGGCGTATACACGCTCTTGGTAGCAAGCTTCACAATCATTGAGTCGTCTTAGAGAACGCACAAATTAGTTTGCACCATCTCTTCTCCCCACCTCTCTATCACCACGGCGTGCCATTTGTAAATACTGCAGAAATAATTCTCCCTCACATCCCCGAGGGTTTTTCATCATTTGCATCTCTCTCTCTCTCTCTCTCTCTCTCTCTCTCTCTCTCCGTGCGTAAGTTTGCAGTGTTGATATCATCGTGGTTTGCATCCTAGCCGCTCAAATCTAGGTGGTGCCCCCTGTTTGCTTTACCGTGTGATAGGCTCGAGGCGCGCCATTCGGTGCCTAGCATTTTAGAGGCCGTCGGGGTTCGGAGTTCGCTTTGCTCTCGTCATTTGGTGCCCCCGCAGAGGAGGGCTTCTAAGACCCTTCAATTTACAATGGTGAAAGTGACGCCCACTATCAATCATGGACGAATGGCTGAAGGAATTTTCTAACTGGAGGACAGAAGAAGAGGAGACGAAGGAGGCACTAGCCGCCTTCATTGAAGTACTCCTGCCAGGCTGTAGTATCGTCAGTATTCAAGTGCTGAGCGTCGGCGAATGAAATGTAGAGCCCATGAAAGGCGACGAACTCTTGTGGATGTGCCGACTCATCAACACTAGCACGGTAAGAGTATGAGTAAGTATTCCACCCTCTGTGCATGATGGAAAACAGGCCGACGGCATTCCCGTTCAGATTCCTGCAGCATATGCATGTGAATATCTATGTAGATAGGAAAGTCTTCTACCGTAGAAGATTGTATACCTATTCGGTGCGGCAGTACTCGGAGAAATCCTCAATTCCCTAAACCCTATCATTCTCTCCATATTGGATTACCATCATTACTTTAAGGTTTCTATCTTTATCATGTTTTAACCTATCCACCCAACCCTGTAAAAAGCCGCTATGAGCCGCTACTATTGTTAATGTAAAATAAAATAAAATGATTTGTAATTTCCTGAGTCACTATCATGGCAAGTGTTTCTTTCCCCACGTTTAGTGCAAAGAAGGAGAAGATCTCACTACCGACTTTTTGGATGATTTCAACATTGCTTGTGTCGTCTCCAACAAAGATGACGACGCTTCACGACTTAGAATTTTTCCTCTACTGATGAAAGTAAAGGCCAAGTCCTGGTATAATGTATTGCCCCAGGCTACCAAGAATGCATGGGATGTGTTAAGGGATTCTTTTGTAAAGAGGTTTGGTGGAGGCACAACCTCGGAGAAGCTATGGCAGCTTACTGACAGAATTAAAGCAGAGAGATCTGCTGGAGTATGCCACCTACGAGTCCAAATTTGTGGACTTATGGGAGACATGGATTGCTTCACTGGAGGAAGGAGAAGGAGCTCCTAATTTTCTAAAGAAGGACCGTTTCATTGTTGGTCTATGCTCGGTGCTTAGAGAGAAGGTGAAGAGAAGGTTTCCTACAACATATGAGTTGGCAGTCGAAGTAGCCCGCCTTAAAGACAAGAAGCTGTGCATGCAAGCAAGAGTAAACGAGTAAGAGAAAACAAGCTCGGCACGACCAACCCCAGTGACTGCAACAACCAATCATAGAGTCCAACCGCAAGAGGCATCAGAAGAGCAGCAAAGACCTGCTAAGTCGCATCACCACCCAACTAGAGAGTTTATATGTGCAGCAAGGGCATGCACCTGGTAGGAATCCAGAACAAGAGAAGAGGACAACGAAGGCAGAACCAAGAGTACCACTGCTACAACTGCGGGGAAGATGGCCATGGAATGTATTACTGCCCACACCCAAGGAGGTAGAATTTCAATAGGGGGGGGAGACAGAATCAGGTCTCTCCGCCAAGAGCAATACCACCAGCACCTAGGCAACCAGGACCGATCCCACCCGTGCAAATCCTTTGACCACCTGTACAACAGCAACCACCACCCCAACCTCTCATTCTAACATTACTCCCACCACCTACTATGAACCAAGTGGTGAGTGTTGTTAGCTTGGAGGCTAATGGGAAGTCAAAGGTAGAAGAATCAGTTCGAGAGAAGCACAAAGGGAAAGCGAAGGTAGAAGAAGTGGATGCTATGGGAGTGAAGCGTGTTAGGCATGAGGAAGCATCTCAAAGAGAAGAGAAGATGAAAGGGAAGGTCGAGTCTAGCAAGCAAGCAACTAAACCGTGACGGAAGATAGACATTGTGGACTTCTCACTAGGTGAGTATGAAAAACCCTATGACTTAGTTCAAGATGTGTTAATGCAGTGCCTGAAGATAACTTGGCCCCAATTACTCCACCTTGCACCAAGGATGAGGAGGCAATGGACAAAAATGGTAAGTACCAGGAAATCAAGGCCCAGGATAGCTGGGGCTATCTCTGGAAGAGATCTCCACGACATCCTACCAACCATGGATGCCCACATCAAGGGGAAACGAATCTCAAATGTCTTCATCGATGGTGGCGTTGGAGAGGGGGAAAGAGGGACACACCCAGCACACAATACAATGCATCACTATAGCCCAGGGTATACACAACGCCCCAATCCACTAGAGTTCACCTTCAAAACTCAACAGTGTACCCGCAAACAAACGACCACTTTCACACAACCATACGCACATACGCCTTGCAATGCACCATACAGACTCAATCACTCTGCTTCTCTCAATTCACAGCCTTCCACACTCATACAACCTCTCTCTATCTCTCTTTGCACGACAAACCTCGGGAGGCATACGTGCCTAGACACGCCCGGAAACACACACACACAAGAAGAGAAGAGAAGGGGGAGGGGGAATGACGCCCAAAAATAGTAGGGAATAGTCTTCTAGCATAGGCAATATCATGTACAACCAACACACCGCCGGCATGAACCTCGTCAACCAAAAACAATGGCTCAAAGGCCTTGGCAAAACACCTCAAGCAAAATGGCCAAAGATTGGCCAAAGACCCTGGTCCAAAAAGCCCTAAAAAATGAACAAAAACCTCCTTTTATAGGGGTGTGCCTAGGAATCCCAAAAAAAGAAAAAAAGATGAATCTTTTCTCCCGTAGCCTCCACTCAGAGCTTCTTTTAGCATTTTTTTTGCATTGCCAACACTTGGCATAGGTTATTTGGGAAAGCTTTGCATGGTGTACACCCCTTGTCCTTATCCAATTTGGCCGGCCAGACTTCCTTTGGCCCTTAGAGTGCTCTTAGCCTTCCACTTGTCGGCACCTCTTTCTGTAGTGGGACCCCTCCCCCATCTAGGCAATAGAAATGTCCCTAGTGGGGGGGGGGGGGTACAACCCTTTACCTCAAAATATTTTTCCTTTAACGGGCGCGGACACAACCTCTTGGCTGCCTGCCATATCATCAACAAAATCCACCACCACACCGCCATGCGGCCACCCAGCCTCGCCAAAACCGCCGCTCAAAACCTCCACCGCACACGCCATCGGATGCCACAGCAGCGCCCACCGCTTCGACGCCATGGCCATGGGCAGGGGAGCTCCCCTCACTCCTCTTGGATGCTATGGGAGAGGCCATGCTGGTGTAAAAAAAATATGAATCTTTTCTCCCGTAGCCTCCACTTAGAGCTTCTTTTAGCATTTTTTTTGCATTGCCAACACTTGGCATAGGTTAGTTTGGAAAATCTTTGCATGGTGTACACCTCTTGTCCTTATCCAATTTGGCCGGTCGGACATCCTTTGGCCCTTAGAGTGCTCTTAGCCTTCCACTTGTCGGCACCTCTTTCTACAGTGGGACCCCTCCCCCGTCTAGGCAATAGCGATGTCTCTATTCGGGGGGGGGGGGCTTACAACCCTTTACCTCAAAAGATTTGTCCTTCAACGGGCGCGGGCACAGCCTCTTGGCTTCTTTCCACGTCATCAACAAAATCCACCAGCGCACCGCCATGCGGCCGACCAGCCTCGCCAGAACCGACGCTCAAAACCGCCCCCGAACACACCATCGGACGCCACAGCAGTGCCCAACGCTTCAACGCCATAGCCATGGGGAGGGGAGCTCCCCTCACTCCTCTTGGATGCTATGGGAGAGGCCACGCTTGTGTATATATACTGCGGGCCCTTCGCTTCGCAGTGTGCATATGGGATTTAGTGGGCGCCACGTGGCTGTCCATAGGCCTCAAGCCTTAAGGCTTCAAAAAATAAGCAAAACCACCTTTATTTTTTAAAATAACCTTTTGTCCTCCCCCTCTTGTACTGCTTGCCAACTGGCCCCTGATGTCCCATTTGCATAGCTGTCGAACCCGGCCAAAACTTCATTGAACAGACTCCGCTTTCCCCAAACTTTGCTTCACTTCATGAATCTCTTAGCCCCCGAACCGAGGCCGCCAAAATCCGCTCAAATCATCTGCAATCAGCTTCGGGCAAAGACACCCAAACTTCTGATTGCCATATCTTTCCGGTCCGCGGACTCCGTTTGGCATGCAGTCACTTTCTGCTAGCTCCGTATGATGTCCACCCTGCTCTAAAACTTCGTCGAGGCTCAAAAGATACCAGATGGCACATTCTCCAATGCGGCCAAGTGAGCTCAGACCCGGCCCCCGAAAAAACTTCAAATGCTCATATCTTGCAAACCATGGCTCCGATCCGCAATCCGGAAAGACGGGTAGGCTCCATGAATTCAGCTCTACACATTTATACCTCAAGTTCCACTTGGATCACCTGTCCCGAAGGGCCCTTAAAATTTGCAAACCACTAAAGCTTCAACCTTCAATAACTTGGGCTCCGTAGCTTGGTTTAATTAGCCGTCTGGACTTGCTCCTTTAGCCCTTCAAGCTCTTCATTCCTCGACCCAAAGGCTTCACTTTGCATCTCCTTCACCTGCTACCCCAATTAGTGCCTTATGGAGCCTTCCTTGGCCTATAAGCCGCATCATGCATACACCTCTGTTGCTACCTGTCATCCCATGAATTTCCCAGCTACTCCAATCCTTTGTTGTGCTTCTTCTTGCGTGTACACATCTGTCCATGCCACCTTCTAGAGTCGACACACTTGGGCTGCACTAGGGTGCAAATATGTGTCATGAGTGAAAAGATGATGCACCATCTAGGTCTAGAGGTAAGTAGGCCGGCACCCTGCCGAGCCAAGATGGCAAACAATGTAAGAGTAAAATGCGTGGGCATTGTAAATGCGGTCAAAGTAAAAACATTCAATACAGAATTGGAGGTAGACATCTTCGTCATGCCACACAAAGGGGAGGGCTACCCCATCATTCTTGGGAGGCCTTGGCTTATGGCTATGTAAGCTAAACAGGACTAGAGCGCCGGGATGATTCAGATGAAGGACACTAAAGGGAAGTCCATATTCTACGACATGAGGACTGGAAAGTAGCGCAACATGATCTTGGAGGCTTCAGAAGATGAGTCCACCAATGACTATTCATCTACCTCAGGAGAAGAGATGACCACCACCGACGGAAGTGATAGTAGCATCGAGGTGATGGGGGTCATTCTTAAAGACCCAAAAAGATTGACACAATCTGAAACACCCCCGACAAATCAAGAGGAATATTCCGGTATGCAGTCCTTGGAGGATGCAGGTAAGTTAGAAAAAATGCTCCCAAATGAGTTAACTGATGAAGAAAGGAAGGAGTATGTCTCCATGCTAGGTAGCTTCTCTACTTTGTTCATTGATGGCTATGATAAGATCAAAGGAATTACAGTAGTGCAACACCACATAAAACTCAAGGAAGGCAGTAAACCTGTAGTAAAAAAGCTCAGAAGACTTGGAGTAATCCAACAAGAGGCACTGCTTAAAGAAGTGAGAAGTTTGCTACAAGCAGGTTTCATCTACCCTATCGAAGACTCAGAATGGGTCTCCCCAATAGTAGTCACACAAAAAAAAATGGTAAGTGGAGAGTCTGTGTGGATTATAAACCTCTCAATGCAGCCACGAAGAGGGATCACTTTCCCCTCCCATTCCAGGATGAAATACTCAATGAAGTGGCAGGTCATGAATGATACACAGTGTGCGATGGCTACTCAGGATACTTCCAGATTAGCATTGCGGAGGAAGATCAGAAGAAGACAACCTTCATCACACCTTGGGGATGTTTTTCCTACAGAGTGATGCCGTTTGGCCTCACTAACGCCCCGGCCACATTTCAGCGCTATGTGACTTATGTTTTCCAAACCTACTTTGGAACATCAATACGGGTTTTCATAGATGATTTTTTCATCTATAGTTCACGAGCCCTTCATTTAAGCAAAGTCTATGATGGCTTAACCAGGCTGCAACCCTTGGGCGGCTAGCTGAACATCGATAAGTGTCACATTGGTGAAAGAAAAGTCACTCTCCTTGGCCATGTAATTTCAGCAAAAGGGTTTGAGGCTAACCCTAGCAAGATTCAAGCCCTAGTATCTTTGTCGTCACCCACCACCGCTAAGCAGTTGGTTTCTTTCCTTCAGAAGGCAAGATACTTAAGTAGGTTCATTCACTTGCTATCTCAAGTGGTCCTTCCCGTACAACAACTCACCCAATGGTATGTCTTCTCATGGAGTGAATCGAATGAGCAGCAGTTTACTGAGGTAAAGCAAATCCTAGCTAAGCTTCCCACCATTTCACCTCCTAAGTGGGACGAGCCATTTTATGTGAACCCTAGTGTGGGAAGTGATACACTCGGAGCCGTACTAATGCAGAAGTACCCCCAAACTTCTTTCATGCATCCTATTTACTTCTCTAGTCATGTCATGACCCCGTCAAAAAAGGGATTTACCGAAGTAGAGCACATGGTTCTGGCACTAATGTTTGCTACCACAAAGTTCCGCTCCAATCTCCTGCCTAGACCCTTTGTAATCTTGACAATGGAAGAGGTTTTTCCATATGTAATGCGACACATGGATGTCTCATCTAGGATCTCAAAGTGGTTGATTAGATTACAAGAGTTTGACTACACCATGCAAGTAGAAAACTGCACCAGGGCTAGTTTAGCAGGAATTCTCACTCATCGCCATTATGAGAAGAGGCCGAAGGTCGACACGGAAGCAAAGGAAGAAACACCAATGGTAGAGAGTCCTAGGCTAGAAAGAGCTCCCTCTCTTTTCTTTGACAGAGCATACAAGAGAACAATGGATCTGTCTGTCTGTAGGCGTCGTCATTTTCAATGAACAGGAAGAAAGAATGTTCTCCATTGGGCAGTTATTACACTCCCACTCCAAAAATGAAGTAGAATATGCAGCCCTAATTCTTGGGTTGGAACAATGTATTTCACAAGGAATTCAACACCTAAATGTGTTTGGCGATGCTTTGCTTTTGATTAAGCAGATAAATGGCACCTGGGTTTGTAAGAATCAGGTTTTACTTGGTCAACTCTACCAAGTTAAGGACCTTCTAAAGAAGTTTGAAGTAGTGAAACTATTTCATGTCTCCAGAGCAGAAAATGAAGAGGTAGATGCTCTAGCCAAAGAAAGAATACAAGACGTCCCGTAGGAGCAATCAAACTGAAGCTACCCCTCTTCCAAGGTAGTGATGTTATGCCTGATGTCGTCAGTGTTTTAGATACGGGAGAATGTCTAGAAGGATACACCAAAGGCAAGAAACAATGCCTAGTAAGGAAGGCTACTAGATACCGCCTTGTAAACGACCACTTGTATTGTAAGGGCAAGGATCAAATTCTCAGGCGGGTGCCAACCTCCAGTGAGATCACAAAGGTAATTTCAAGTTGCCATAATGGCGTCTGCTACGGTCATTTTTCTCTAGATATCACCAGTAGGAAGATTCTACAAGTAGGATACTCTTGGCCTAGCTTGAACAGGGATGTACACCATTGGTGTGAAACATGTAAGGCTTGTCAAGTGATCGCACATTAACCTACGAGCCACAAACTCCTATCATCTCATATGGTCCATTTGAGAAATGGGGAATAGATGCAATCGGTCCTTTACCAAGGGCCCAATCAGGTAAAGTGTACATCATAGTGGATGTAGACTACATGACTCGATGGGCAGAAGCAACAGCCACCACCCACATTACAGCCCAAGAGGTAGCAAAGTTCATTTTTGAGCATATCTGTTGCCGTTTTGGCACTCCTCTTGAGATAATATCAGATAGAGGACCAGGATTCAGAGGTGATTTGGTGGGAGAACTGATGAAGAAGTTAGGCATCACACGTCAACATTCCACACCATACTATCCACAATGCAATGGTCTGGTAGAGAAGGTAAACAAAATGATTTTCAAAATCATCACAAAAAGGTGAGAAATCACACAGGGGACTGGGATAAACATCTCACGGCAGCACTTTGGGCCTACAGAACAACGTTCCGAACATCACTAGGTTTCACTCCTTTCCATCTAGTTTATGGGAAGGATGCAATTCTACCCATTGAGATACAGATAGCCAGCTTATGAGTTTTGGCTAGCCATATACATCGTCCAATTGTAAATCTCCAAAACCACATCTTGGATCTGGAGAGACTCCAACTAAATAGGGAAGAAGCAATCAATCATTATGCAACACATGCAGAACGATTCCGGCTCCCTTTCAATGAAGGGCTTAAAGAAAAGGGACTCGAAAAAGGTATGTTAGTGCTCAGATACGACAATAGATTCGACACCAGGAAGGACAAGAAATTTCAACCCAGATGGGAAGGTCCATTCATCATCAAGAAACGCTACAACAACGACAGCTATAAGTTGATGGAAGCAGATGTGAGAATTCACAAGACTAGGGTCAATGGATGGAGACTAAACAGGTATTTTCTTAGGTGTGATCCACAATTCATGCTAGACATTCCAGAAGAGGGAGAACCCTCTAACTCCACAGCTGAAGATGCAGAGGAAGGGCTAGAAGCATAAATGCCTCTAGCCAAAGGGAGAGGGCTAATGATGGCCAATTTTTGAAAATCAAAGGAAAAAAAAAAGAAAAAAAACTTTTTTTTCCTCTGCTAGAGCCTTGGCTACACTGTTGGAAGGCTCGGCAATGCCCGGTCAACGTCACGACACCTCTACGGGCATGGCACACCCCCCCCCCCCTCCCCTTTCGATTGGCTGGCCTTATCACACTCATGCCTCTGCTAGTCTATGCCCCAGCCTAGCCGACCGTCCTCGATTTCACTCTCCCTTCTCTCTTTCCTTGTAGTTTATTTCCCCGACGGGCATCGAATGAAATATTCCCCCCCCCCCCCCCCCCCTCTCTCTCTCTGATTTTCCCTACATACCTCTCTCTAATATCCTCTCTCTCTCCCTCTCACCCACACACCCCCTTACTGGCTACCCTCGGCTAGGCGCAAGCCTCCAACCCCCCCCCCCCCCCCTTCTCTCGCTCTCCCTCTCGTGCTTTCTCTGTGTTGAGCCGCATGTGAACTCCCGCTCTCCCATATTCTTATCCACACACCCGCCCCTCTCACACTCCTTCCCTCGCCCTCTATGCAAGCCCTTGGCCCACTAATATTCTCCCCCGCTCTCTTCCCCACCTGCTCACCTGACCCTCCCCTCGGCCTCATCCCCCCCCCCCCCCCCCCCCCTTGGCCCACTATCCCCACCCACTTTCCCCCCCACACCATTGACTCACTCCCTCCTCTCGTCCTTGAGACACCATGCAAGACAGAGGATAATATTCCCCCCCTCACTCACACTCTCCCCCCCCCCCCGGTGGGCACCCCCCATATGAGATTCCCTCTCTCTCTCCTATCCATGCCACCTCATCCCCTTCTCTCCCTCTTGAACTCGTCACAACCCAGAGGCCGTAGTAAACTCTCTCTCTCTCTCTCTCTCTCTCTCTCTCTCTCTCTCTCTCTCTCTCTCTCTCTCTCTCTCTCTCTCTCTCTCTTCCTTCCATTTCAACCCGAAGGTGCAACGCAAATTACGGAATGCTCTCCCACACCACACACTCACACACCCTCATCCTCTCCCTTCCTCACCACCTCCAATCCCCTCTCCCTCTCTCGTGCTGTGTTACGGCTCCAGCCCGCCCGCAGTCTTTCTTTCTCTCTCCCTCTCGGCTTGTACATGCATAGTGCAAAATTCTCTCACACTCTCTCTCTATACACACACACCACACACACACACACACACACACCGTCCCCCCTCCCCCCCCACCCCTCATCCTCGCGTAGCAAACAGCTATCAACAGAGCTGAGAAAACATTAAAAATATATATATATATGTATATATATATATATTATACACATAATAAGCCCGTTCCCATGCACACTTGTGCACACATACAAATACACACACACACCCTCACGCATGCGAACCCACATCTATATATATACACACACATCCGTCCACATGCACATACATACACACACACACACACACACACACACACACATATACGCACCGCGAATACAAAAAAAAACAAAGGATTCCACGACTACGACGACAACGAAAAAGAAGGAGGACCCAAAGCACGCACCGCCAACAACAAAAAGGAGAAATGCGCCGAAGGCATGTTCCGACCGACCCCGAAAAGAAGTATACTCTACACCGACGCATCGGGAACACGCCATTCGCCTGCAATACGCAACCAGGACACCATTGTCAGTAATTTATAGGGTATTTTCATCATTTCTTCAGTTTTTCACCCAAGCCATTGTAAAATTCCCACTTTGTAAATTCCCTCTCTCTAGGTGATGGTCACAAAGGCCCACCTAGAGATTCTCATCTTTTAATAACCTCCCAAAACAAAGCAAGGGTCAACCACACCGGGACCACCACTTTCTTTGTCTCCCCGGTTAAGCTTACTCTAGTCACACCGGGATTACCATAATCCAAGTAGCCAAAACCTATAAATTGGCACTAAGAGGTCACTATCGGGGGGGGGGGGGGCAGTTCATGAGAAGTCAGTAATTGGTAGAGTGTAGTGGGAAGAGTTGACACTATCACCATCATGGGGAGGGCCCTTGTGTGTTGGGTTTGCCTTGGGAATTGCACCATGCAAAGGGAGCCACGTCGATCTCTTGACTCCAATGGTCGATGCAAACGCGTATACAAGCTCTTGGTAGCAAGCTTCACAATCATTGATTCGTCTAGAGAACACACCAAGTAGTTTGCACAATCTCTTCTCCCTACCTCTCTATCACCACGGCGTGCCATTTGTAAATATTGCAGAAATAATTCTCCCTCACACCCCCGAGGGTTTTTCATCATTTGCAAATCTCTCTCTCTCTCTCTCTCTCTCTCTCTCTCTCTCTCTCTCTCTCTCTCTCTCTCTCTCTCTCTCTCTGTGTGTGTGTGTGTGTGTGTGTGTGCTCTCCGTGGGTAAGTTTGCGATGTTCATATCATTGTGGTTTGCGTCCTAGCCACTCAAAGCTAGGTGGTGCCCCCTGTTTGCTTTACCGCTCGAGGTGCCCATTCGGCCCCCGGCGTTTTAGAGGCCGTTGGGTTCGGGGTTCACTTTTCTCCCGTAACAGGTTCATTCTCAGTGTGTTGATGCATCATGGATCCATCATACAAATTGTATGACTTAATGGCATTTCATGAGGAACGTGGAAACGACACCATGTTGCCTTGTATCCTCAAGATGCTTGTCAAACCTCGTAGTCAATGCCAATGTTCTTTGTGTTTCATCCGAACTTGCTCCCATTCATTCTAGAAGTTTCTTCCCTCATTATTTGGAGGCAACCATTGTCACAAGGCCAACTTGTACCGAGCCAGATTGTCCTACATGGCCTCATCAAAGCAACTTTAGAACCATGATCACCTTTTCCTCTGCAAAACAACTCCCTCTTCAACATTCATCGCCTTGGGCTTCCTTTCTTTCTACGCTTCTCTTGGTACAACCGACTACCCATGCCGTGCTAAGGAGCGGCAAGGAAGGGTGCAAAAGAGGAATGGTGGTTATGGATTCTGTGAAGTTTGCAGGTATGCTGTAGAGAACCACAATGCCAAGCACGTGTGGAATCTCCATCAAAGGTGTCAAGGGCTCTTTCAGTAGGCTACCTCTTTCTTGTGTGGGAGACATGGTGACGGCCATCGTTAAAAACAGAAAACTAGATCTCCTTGGCCAAAAGATTGACGGGATATGCTAGCCCGTATAACCCACCTATAATAGCCTATATGCTAATAACCTTCCTGAACACCTTTGTCAACTCTCCAAAAATTGACCATGGCCCTTTGATCACCCTAGAGCTTGGCTGCTTGAATGGTACCACTTGCTAGTCAGGTTAAACTTGGGGTTGAAGCTCATTACCAAATGTAACCGTAATTCAATTGTTGAGAAGAGGTATCATTTCAATCTAGTGGAACCAAAAGGGGGAGTTGGCTATGGATCGTAGAGTAGGCGTGGACCAGACCCAGTGGTAGGCCAAAAAGAGGGGGAGCTAGAGTCCCCCCCATTGTCCGTAGGCGCGTGGATCAAGGCTCCAACCCTCCCCCTTTGTTTGAGACATTTGCTTACAGTTTTGAGCCATTATAAGCTAATGATCTTCAAAAATTCCTTTTTACTGGGAGCGGGAGCGTCAGCACGTGGGAAAAGGGGTTGCGACGGGAGTGGGCTATGCGGGAGGGGTGAGAAAATATTTTTTCTACTTTTTTGGCTTCATGTCCAAGCATGGAGTTTAGGCCATGATCCGGAATACATCTAGAGGTACCTAGCTACTAGTGCTACCCTTGAATGGGTTTTATGAATGAAAGCGTACTCAAGAAAAAATATAACATTGTGGAGGGTGAATATATGTGTACACTGCGTTGTGGGAAGAGAGAGAGAGAGAGAGAGAGAGAGAGAGAGAGAGAGAGAGAGAGAGAGAGAGAGAGAGAGAGAGAGAGAGAGAGAATATAGTGGAGGGTGAAATAAAGTGCACAGAGACATGATAAATTGACAACAGAGAATCTTTAAATGTCCATCTAAATGGAACAAAAACCCATGTATTAATGCAATGACAAAATCTAGGTATACCATAATATCAAAAAGTTTGTGATAAAACAACTAGCAGAGCACCGGACCCTGTGTAGGGATCGACCGGTCCACCCATCCACTTCTCCTCTACTAGGGACATAGAGAATTTTACTTTGCCGAGAGAGAGCCAGAACACCTTCATCCTACCCGAGCCATACATAGGTGAGGCCGCTTCGCCTCCCTCCATGAACCCGAGCTCTGAAAGGATCCCAAATACCAGCAGGTGGTAGGGTATCAACACCAACCATACCAGTTTAGGCGCCCCGCCTCTTCGATGCCCAGCATCGGGTGTTTAGGCAAAGCCAAGGCAAGATCCTTGACGCATTAGTCATGTAGGTCATTCAACCCCCGATGCACTAACCATGTAGATGAGCGTAACAAAAAGAAGAAGACCTAGGCAACAACCTCGATCCAGCAAAGCCCCATGTTAGCGATCCTTTAGTCTAAGGCTAAGTGATGTAGGTGATCCTAGTCTTGTAGCGACGCTACCATGAGAAACATAGCACATGAGTCCAATCACAGTAGCACTTCCCCGATGCATAAACAATCCTTTTCCAAACAGTTAGACTATACAGGGTCTCTACCCTTACAACTCTACCATAAACCATCTTGATCACTTCATGATCCAATTCAAAAACCATAAACCATAAATCATAATCCAATCACATCACACGGGTGAGCTCTCTACCCTACATGGGTGAGACACCACCAATCCTGCATAACCACTTTAGAGCATAACATGGCTCCAAAAATTTCGGTAGCATTTCGGCAGCATAACCCAATCTAGAAAAAAAACCATAAGCCACACCAGCTTCCACCATAAAGTATCAACCATAATTCATGAGGGAATCTCAGCCCTTAACCATAAATCATAATCACACTGAACCAACTCCCACACTTGGAGTTTGACATATCCCCTGCAATTAATCGGAGTCTACACACATGTGACCCTTAAGATGTGATTCTTTCATGCATAAAAAGAGTCCAACCAATGACTAATCAAAATATAAAAATCCAATTTTGAAAACATCCAACCATGCAAAGCTGATGCATCACATCTGCACTTCAGCGCTCTAGCACATAGAGCTAGTTTTGACCTAAAAAAGTGGAAAACAATCATAACCATGTATATGAGGCATCCACATCAATATATGAGTTCCCATATGTCGTATGATAACATTTCAACACCATAAACATGATGCAAAACAACTTCGACCTTTAGGTCAACCATAAACCATAACTTCGAAGACACATGTGCAAAAAACAAACTTTTGACATTTTCGGGAGCATGAAAAACATGAAAATGAAAGTGTTTCAGCTCAACCCAATGCATAAAATTCAGATCTATAATATATACTATCACTCCATCACGTCACTTTGACCAAATGATACTCACAGAACAAACGGGAACCCCAAAAGAAAGTCACCTTATTCATATCTACCTATGCGGTTCGGAATGTTTAACCATATACTCTCATGTAAGTTTAGGGCCATCTAATAATCAAAATCAACTCACCAAAACAAACCATAGAACATATCAAAATGGTTCGGTTAACTAACGACGTCATATGGTATCCCCCTTTGATAGCACTCCTACGCGTGTAGGTAAAATTGATAATAGAGTGATTAATAACTCGCATTCCCGAAGTGATAACGGAGACATGAATTCATTTATCATCAAGTTGAATCAAGATTTTCAATTGGTTAAATGGGTTTGCCCATCCAGTGAATCTATATAGTAATTCTCCAAAGAGCCTGGAGTCGAAAATTTTGGTTGTCTAGTGGGCAACAATCTGTTTTTTCACCATATCTCTTAGCTCGTGCTTTTTTTTCACATCACACGTAAAAGAAAAATATTATAAATGATGTGTTTTATCTATGGTATAAATGGTTTGGTCTGATTCATAACAGCTTGTGATTTATGACCAAAACATTATTCCTACCGCTTCTATGACGTAAAACGAAAAGCGCTTCTTTATGCACGTGCATGATCATAACTCATCATGTGCATAAACCAACGTGTAAAACATGATGAAAAAATCATGAGTCAACCTCATATGTACTTGGTTAATCCATACATGTACTCGTATGCGAAAAAACAATCACCGAGAGGGTGACTACGCGGAAAAACGGCATAGAGAAAGAGATGATGACTATGGAGTTTATGGTTTCTCACCATGCTTTCGAATTGATTATGGATTGTCGAAACGCTTCTTGCTTTGCCGCAAGAGAGCGGTGATGAGAGCTATGCACAAGTATCTGCCACGAAAACTTCCGGAGAGCGCGTACACCGTAAAACGAGAGAGAAGATAATAAGCAAATAGAGAGAGAGAGTATCCTTCTTCTTCTTCACGAGAGAGAAGAGTTTATGGAGATGGTGATGAAGAGCTTGCACCACTCCGTATAATAGATAAGTAATTTTGACGTCAAGGCAAGAGAGCTTCTTTGTCTGAGAGTGTATCTATCTCCCTCAAGTGAAAGAGGAGAGGTTTTTATATAGGCTCTCAAGGCCAAAAGCACTAGCTAAAAATAGAGTGAGCAAGGAGAGACAAGTTCGCGCATGTTCGCAGCTTTTCAAATTTTTTATTTTTATTTTTTCAATTTTTTGTTTTGATTTTTTTCTCCTGAGGACACGGATTTCGATGCGCGATTTAGAGACTCTAAGAAGAAGCTTGGCTTCCAAGAAAAGAGTTCTAAACTAAGCTCCTCCTCTCTTTTCTAAAAAAGACTCTTTTTTCCTAAAACAATCCTTTGCTTTTTGGTGGTCAAATCTCCCACTTACCATTCAATGTTTACATTAAATTTGACCATCCACACGGTCTCTAACCAACTAAAAAAAACCGTATCCAAACTACGCCACACCTTAACATCCCGACATAATTATGACTTTCCAATGCTGTCAATCAATCGACGAAATAGATATTGAAAGTTATTTCTTATTTTCAGAAGAGACCCAAAAACTCAGGATCTTACATCCTTCCACACTTCAAAAATTCGAGGTGTCCTCACCTCGACATGGATAACAAATGAGTAAGTCAAAAACCTTCTATAGATATATGCTAAATTGACTATCCTATTTCTCAAGTATGATCGTGTCTTGGAGAGATTTCGGTTGTCATGATGTTAAATAAGATTGGAGCATTTGCAAGTCCAAATGGGAAGAACTTTCTCCTTTATTTGTAGTAGCTGCATGGACAAGAAATTTGATGGATTTTCTCCACCTCGAGCATTATGAGTTCTACTTGCTTGGGTTCCTCCTTAAGGCTGTTGATTTCCTCCTAAACGAGCTGGTCTATTGAGTTGTCCATTTCTTGTATAGATTTGATTTTCACGTCTGAAATTCCTTGGTTTTGTGGTGGCCTCTGGTTTGTATTAGGTCGCGATTGTGAATCTCTAAAGTTCTTGTTAGTGTTCGTACTTCTAGCATCATTTTGTGTTGCAAGTTCATAATTCTATAGATCATTAAACGGACAATTCCAAGACACATGGTCAGGCTCAAAACAATTGAAGCAAAGGTGATCTCTTATTGCACTCCTACGTAAAATGGAGTCTCAAAACGGCCGGTTAACTCACGACGTCATATGGTATCCCCCTTCGATAGCACTCCTACGCGTGTAGGTAAAACTGATAATAGAGTAATTAATAAATCGCATTCTTGAAGTGTTAACGGAGAAATACATTCATTTATCATCAAGTTTCATCAATCTTTTCAATTGGTTAAGTGGGTTTGCCCATCCAGTGAATCTATATAGTAATTCTCCAAGGAGCCTCGAGTCAAAAATTTTGGTTGAGTGTAGTGGACAACAATCTATCTTTTGACCATATCTCTTAGCTCGTGCGTGTTATTCACATGAAACATAATAGAGAAAATGTTCTAAATGATGTGTTTTATCTATGGTATAAGGGGTTCGGGCTGATTCATAACAATTTGTGATTTATGACCAAAACAATATTCCTACCGCTTCTGTTATGTGAAACAAAAAGCGCTTCTTTATGCACGTGCATGACCAGAACGCATCATGTGAAGAAATCAATGTGTAAAACATGATTAAACAATCATGAGGAAACCTCATATATACTTGTTTAATCCATGCATGCACTTGTATGCGAAAAAACAATCACCGAGAGGGTGACTACGCGGAAAAACGACATAGAGAAAGAGATGATGACTATGGAGTTTTTGGTTTATCGCCGTGCTTTCGAATCAATTAGGTATTGTTAAAAGGCTTCTTTCTTTGCCGCAAGAGAGCGGTGATGAGAGCTACGTAGAGGTATCCACCACGAAAACTTTCGGAGAGCGCGTACACCGTGAAACGAGAGATAAGATAATAAGCAAATAGACAGATATCCTTCTTCTTCTTCTTCACGAGAGAGAAGAGTTTATGGAGGTGGTGATGAGAGATTGCACCACTCCGTATAATAGATAAGTAATTCTCACGTCAAAGCAAGAGAGCTTCCGTGTCTGAGAGTGTATCTATCTCCCTCAAGTGAAAGAAGAGAGGTTTTTATATAGGCTCTCAAGGCCAAAAGCACTAGCTAAGAATAGAGTGAGCAAGGAGAGACAAGTTCGCGCACGTTCGCAGCTTTTCAAATTTTGCATTTTTTTTTAAAAAAATGTTTTGATTTTTTTTCCCGTAAGGATACAGATTTTGACATGCGATTTAGAGACTCTAAGAAGAAGCTTGGCTTCCAACAAAAGAGTCTAAACTAAGCTCCTCCTCTCTTTTCTAAAAAGACTCTTTCTTTCCTAGAAACAAGCCTTTTCTTTTGGTGGTCAACTCTCTCACTTACCATTCAATTTTTACATTAAACTTGACCATCCAAACAGTCTCTAACGAGCTAATAAAATCCGTAGCCAAACTATGCCACACCTTAACATCCCGACATAATTATGACTTTCCAATGCTGCAATCAAAAGTCAACGAAATAGATATTGAAAGTTATTTTTCTTATTTTTAGAAGAGACCCAAAAATTGAGGATCTTACATCCTCCCACACTTCAAAAATTCGAGGTGTCCCAACCTCGACATGGATAATAAATGAGTAAGTCTAAAACCTTCTAAAGATATATGCTAAATTGGCTATCCTATTTCTCAAGTATGATCCTGTCTTGGAGAGATTTCGGTTGTCATAATATTAAATAAGGTTGGAGAAATTGCAAGTCCAAATGGCACCAAAAGTTCTTCACTTTCTCCTTCGTTTGTAGTAGTTGCATGGACAAGAACATTTGACGGATTTTCTCCACCTCGAGCATTTTGAGTTCTACTGGCTTGGGTTCCTTCTTGAGGTTGTTGATTTCCTCCTAAGCTATTGAGTTGTCCATTTCTTGTAAAGATTGGATTTCCAGGTCTGAAATTCCCTTGGTTTTGTGGTGGTCTCTAGTTTGTATTAGGTCCCGATTGTGAATCTCTAAAGTTTCTGTTAGTGTCTGTACTTCTAGCATCATTTTGTATTGCAAGTTCATAATTCTCTGGGTCATTAAACGAACAATTCCGACACACATGGTCAGGCTCCAAAAAATTGAAGCAAAGGTGATCTCTTATTGCCCTCCTACGTAAAATGGCTTCTCAAAACGGCTCGGTTAACTCACAATGTCATATGGTATCCCCCTTTGATAGCACTCCTATGCGTGTAGGTAAAACTGATAATCGAGTGATAAATAACTCGCATTCCCAAAGTGATAACGGAGACCTAAATTCATTTATCATCAAGATTTTCAATTGGTTAAGTGGGTTTGCCCATCCAGTGAATCTATATAGTAATTTTCCAAGGAGCATAGAGTCAAAAAATTTGGTTAAGTGTAGTGGGCAGCAATCTATTTTTTGACCATATCTCTTAGCTCGTGCATGTTCTTCACATGACACATAAGAGAGAAAATTTTCTAAATGATGTGTTTTATCTATGGTATAAGGGGTTCGGGTTGATTCATAATGGTTTGTGATTTATGACCAAAACAGTATTCCTACCGCTTCTATGACGTGAAACGAAAAGCGCTTCTTTATGCACGTCGTCAGGAGTTCTTTGGAGCAAGGGATTGCGCATATGTACATACACATGCATGGTGCATCAAATAAATAATTGCCCATTTTTCAGAGCCAGGTTGTTATGTGGGGCCCACGTGTGTACATGTAGGACAGTATGTACATAGTGCATCAATTTTCACTATCACCAGTACCATTGTGTTTTTTCTATAATAATGAGGAGTTGGTAGCACGTAAAACTTCTCGAGGAAGCTATCCAGGGGCCGACGACATGAGGTAAGCAGGTGCGTCAGATGGCATCTAGTGGCGTCAGGAGATCGAATGGGGTCAATACTTGCACGTGGATAAGTACGGACACAACGTGGATGTTTTCTTGTGATAATTATGCAAAAAACATCATCATGAGGACCACTTTTTGGGGCCACTTCACGTGGTGGAGGGATGCATTATTGGAAAAAGCTGAGTGCCAGGTGTACGGATGATGCAAAAAGGTGACAACTATGCATTGTGAGGCAAGTTTTTGGCATGTTCGGGGTCTGTTTGAGGTCATCTAAAAGTCCAAGGGTGCCCAAGTGATAAAGTGAAGTGTGGGAACTGAAAAAGCTAAGAGAAGACCAGAAAAAACGTGGAAAAAGAGGAGGAACAACCGCAACTGTGTTTTTGCTCATTTTGGAGCCTATTTTGGCCGTAAACTGCTCATTCGAGGTTGCATTTGAGCACTTTGACATTGTAGCTTGGGTTTTGGGCCGTTCCGGACGCGATGGCGCTCTCCATTTTGCCAAATTCTTCACTGTTTTTCTGCTATTTTGGTTGTATAAGTTTCTCCTATGAACGCAACTTCTGCTCCAATTGGTGATTGTATCTAGTATCTTTTACGCATATTGTGTGAGCTATTTGCCCCATTGGTGTTGGCCCAAGCTCAATTGTATCTAAACATCAGAAATTCTCCTCTTTTGAGCTAAGTTTTTTGGGTATGTGTGTGTGTGTTTGTGTGGAGTGGGCAAGTGGATAGTCTCTCTCCTCTCACTCCATCGGTGTGTTCCCTGTGTCGGCCAAGTGGATTGTGTAAGTCGAGTGGTGCCCCATAGTGTGTGTGTGTGTGTGTGTGTGTGTGTGTGTGTGTGTGTGTGTGTATGTGTGTGTGTGTATCTTCCCAAGAGTGTGTGTCGGGTCATTATAGAGGTGTTCTGTGTGTTTCCATCCCTCTCACATTCTTTTGGTGCCCCCACGGAGGATCTTCTTCGAGTACCTTCTGCTTCGAGCTTCAAGATTCAAGATTCGGGATTACAGGTCGAGATTATAGGTTACAGGTTACAGGGACAGGTGCAGGTACAGGTACAGATAGCTAGAGTAGAGTGATACACTGACAGTGGAGTCACTTGCAGTTGTCGTGGGTATGCATCATTTGGCGCATGTTTGAGCACATTGTCTGCTGGATTGTACGTTACTTGTGAAAACTGCCATTGTACGCCTTTGTGGAGCCATATTTGGTTTTATTTGGCAGTCCTAGCCATTTCTGAGACTTGACTATACGAGATTTGCATAAGCCTTCGTGTGAGGGTCGATAGCGTGAGGTTTTATTGAACTGGGGGATTCTCAAATGTGGAGATCCTTTCGGTGATACAGGTAGCTGGAGCACCCTTTTCGTGACCTCGCCATAGGCTATGTACTAGTGATTCTTAATTGATGCTCAAGTTCTATTGTTGGCAGTTTATGCATACATCTACAATCTATATTTTGGGTTCTTACTGCTCTACTTCTGGGGAAACTTTGTCAAAATTTTTCCAAGTTGTGATGGCTGGTTTTTTGGTCTTTTGAGCCATTTATGCTGTTATGCTGCTGAAATTCTAGCAAAATTAGAGGATAAGACAAGTGTGCTTTCTTGGGAGCTGCATGGTTGGCTTTAATGGATTATCAAAATGGCCCTCAATTCACTCCTTTCCATTTAACACAAAGAATCCAGATAAATGTTCATGTGTCCAAGAAGATTTTTTTCCAGCAGCGCATAGTCTTTATGTTCGGGCCAAGAAGATTAAGAGATATCCTGGAATGTACTTTGCCTATTGTAATTCCGATGATTAACTATGAAAACTCATTTGATGTGCATGTGTTTGTCCTTATCTAAAGTTGATCTCCATTGAAGTTTCTGGGAATTGAGTCAGTCAAAAGTTTTGGGTTCTTGCACGTTTATTCGACAGGGTTCTTAAAGCATTAAACTTGGGTAGCCATGGCTTTCTCTTATCCGGAGTTTCATGGAAGAAGTGATGAAGATGTGGAAGACTTTTTGGAAAAGATGAAGGTTGCCTGCATTAGCAACCAGATTCATGACCCTGCACAGATGTTATGCCTTGTCCAAATCTGTTTGAAGAGTGATGTACGAGTTTGGTCCAAGGAATTTGAAGAGGAGTTGCGTATGGCTGATCCACCTGTAAGATTGAGTTGGGACAATCTAAGGCATGGATTAGAAATGGAGTTTGTGAAGATAGAAGATCCTGACAAAGTATGGCAAGAAGTATAGACTTTAGTGCAAAAGGAAGGTGATCCAGTAGATGCGTACATACGAAATTTTTCATTGGCATGGGAGCGAATGTGCAAGGCCTTAGCACCACAAGTACCCCCGTCTGACATGATGAAGAAGGATAGATTCTTGGCTGGTCTTTGGGAGAAGCACAGATTCTTGGCTAGTCTTTGGAAGAATATACGTTGGAGAGTGGAGCTAAAGAAGCCTAGGACATATGAAGATGCATTGGAGGTAGCAAGGAACAAATAGTGGAAGCTGAGGAAAATGAGCCATTTAGGAGTAGAGTCTTTGCCCATGAGGTCTGAATTTCATCCTATGGATTCTTCGCAAGGTCGCATGCCAAGGGTTCATCATGAACCGGTGGTTGATGTTACTCCTCAGGTTATGCCAACAGTGGTCACTACAGCAGTGCAAGATGATGGGCTAAGGCAACACATGAGGCAAGTGGTAGATTTAATAAAGAATCTCAGCCTAAACATGCTAGGTCAAGTGGGAAATAATCGAGGTGGAGGGAGGTTTTCAAATTAGCCAGAAGGTGAAGAAAGACCTAGGAATGGTGTTGGACAAAGCAATGGCAGGTTCTCGAGGCAGACGGCCACATGTTATAATTGCAGAGAGTTGGGCCACATCAGCCCGCAATGTGATAAGCCACCAAGGATGGGTGGAGACATGTATCCATTGACAAGACAAGTGCTAACTAGGTCAAATGATTATGGCATCGAAATTAAGGAAGAGGAAGGAACCAGTGGATTAACCCAGGAGGAAAAGGGAAAGACAAAAGTGATAAGTGTAGTCACCTTGGAGAAGGCATCAAAGCTAGAGGATACATTAGTGATGCCTATTGGGAAGAGGACCATAGAGGACAAGGAAGGAAGAAGTGCCTTAGGTCCTAGTAAGAAGAAATGAAAGAGCCATGAAGGCAAGGATGTCAAGGCCAAGAGGAAATGAAGGGCTCATCACAAGTTTCATGTGTCAGATTTTCCACTAGGGGATGGGCAATTAGCTATGACTTGAAGGAGGATCTGACAAGCAGGAAGGCAGATGTTACTTTTGGGCAGCTTATAGAGATGGTACGTAAACTAAAGCGACATGTGAAGAGGATGGTTAACCCAATGGAGAAAGAGCCAGAGAGAGGTTCAGTGAAGGTGTTGGCAATGGAGGAGCTACTAGACATTTGTCCAATAGTAGATGTGTGGCATAAAAGAAAAAAATTGGGACAAGGTTATGTTGATGGCGGAGCCCAAATATGTGTCATAACACACTCATGTGTTGAGAAGATGTGTCTTACAGTTACTGGGGTGTCAGGCTTCCATATTAGATTGAAAAACCATCAAAAAGTAAAATGCTTGGGTGTTGTAAAGAGCTTAGAAGTGGAGGCATATGATGCAAAGGTAGTGGTTGATTTTCATGTGATGCCAACAGGGTTGGGAGCATATCCTATTATATTGGGTAGACCATGGTTACTTGCAGTGGGAGCTGTTCAAGATTGGAGGCGTGGTAGGATTAGCCTCTATGGAAAGACAGGTGCCAAGAAGCTATATAATATGGACACAAGGAAACGATTGGAGGATCTCTATGAAGATGAGTATGAGTCTAATGATGAAGGCTATTCCACAGTGTCTGACAAGGATAGTGATAGTACTACCAGTAGTGATGAGGATGCTGATGTTGCATTTCTTTTGATGGACAAAAAAATCCAGGAGTCTGGTGTAGTCGCATTTGCAAATGAGGTTGAAGATGAAAGTGAAGGGCCTTATGAAGTGATTGAAGGGCTGATGCAAACCAAGGTTGAATTGTCAAAGAAGCAGGAATTGATGACACAAATAATTAGTGGATACCTCTCAGCTATGGAGAAGGAGATATATTTGCACATGCTGGCTAGTTTTCCTGATTTGTTCATTACTTCATATGAAGAGATCAGAGGGTGCAAGGGAGAAGAGATGCATATAGAGATGAAAGAAGGTGCTAAGCCAGTGCAGCAAAGGCTAAGAAGGATGAGTCAAGAGCAAATGGAAGCCTTGCGAGAAGAGGTGGACAAGTTATCGAAGGCAAGGTTCATAGTTCCTGTGGAGACCACAGAATGGGTGAGTCCAGTAGTAGTCAGCCCAAAGAAGGATGTGAAGTGGAGGATTTCTGTAGATTTTAAACCCTTAAATGCAGCCACTAAGAATAACCCATATCATATCCTCTTCCATTCATCGATCAGATCTTGGATTGAGTGGCAGGTTATGAGAGGTACAATGTGTGTGATGGTTTTTCAGGCTATTTTCAATTTAAGATTTCTCTTAAAGACCACACAAAGATAAATTTTATTACACCATGGGGCTGCTATTGCTACACGGTATTTCCATTTGGGTTGTCAAATGGACCATCTTTCTATCAAGAGAGAGAAAATTGGGTATTGGAACCATTCGTTAGTAGTTGTATTAAAGGGTTTATGGATGACTTCTGTGTCTACAGCAGTAGGGTTGAACACCATGAGAAGCTGCAGATGGTATTGGCTCGATATGATGAATATGGAGGATAACTAAATCCAAAGAAATGTCATTTAGCACAGCCAAGGGTGAAATTATTGGGCCATATGGTGTCAGAAAATGGCATTGAGGCTGATCCAGACAAGGTTAAGTCTATTATTCTTCTTCCATCACCTACAAGTACAAAGCAATTGGCAACCTTTATACACAAAGTGAAGTACATGGCACGGTTTATTCCGTTGTCTTCACAGCTCCTTTATCCATTACAACAAGTGGCAAAGCATGATCCATTGCAATGGGATGACAAGTGTGAAGAAGTGTTTCAAGAGGTGAAAGAGGTGTTAGGGGGGTTGTCAGCCATGCAGCCTCCTGATTGGGAGAAAGTGTTTTATGTAAATCCATCATTAGGGGATGATGCCATTGGAGCCATGCTATTGCAAAAGGGGAAGGGCAGCCATTATATGAGGCCAGTGTATTGTGCAAGTCGAGTGAAGTTGGTAGCAGAGAGAAAGTTCTCGGAAGTAGAGCTAGTGATGGCCAGTGTAATATTTGCTTGTCGACGACGATTTCGTCATTACTTGCTACCAAGACCTTTTTTTTTCTTGACGAGTTACACATTTTTGCCACAATTAATTAATGGCACTAACATGTCAAATGTGGTGAAGAAATGGGTAATTGAGCTGCAAGAGTTTGAGTTCTCTGTTCTAGTGGAAGACAATCAAGAGCTACCCTAGCCGATTTGTTGACCTCGACAAGGAGAATCCCCTTCTTGTTAAGGAAGAGATGGTGAGAAAGGTAGTTGTAGAAGTGCCACAAATCAGCAATACACATGTTTTTTTCTTTGATGGCTCATACAGAAAGAGCCATGATGCCGCTTCAGGGGGTATAACACTTTATGATCCAAAGGGGAAGCTAGTGTGCAAGAGAGGGTTCAAATTGGATGCGCATAGTAAGTATGAGGCTGAATATGCTACTCTGGAAGCTGGATTACACATTTGTTTGAAGCATGGGATTAGAAGGTTGAGCATAAAAGGTGTTGCCTTGTTAGTTGTGAAGCAAGTGCTGGGTGTGTGGAAGAGCAAGAACACCTCATTGAAGGAAATGTGCTTCCGAATTAAAGGCCTGTTAAAAAAGTTCGAAGCATGGAGCATCAGACACATTGAACGTGCTCTAAATGAAGAGGCACATGAAGCAGCTCAAAGCATGATTGGGGAGCTATTTGTGTTGAGGACCACTTTACCTCTTTATCATGGACGGGAAATTTTGGCTCAAGAGGAGGAGTTTTTGCTAACAGGAATCATTCCAAAGGAGATTCAGAAGTCTAAGAAGTATGGTTTTTTGCGTAGAGCATACAGGTACAAATTGATTGGTGATGTCTTATACATGAAAGGGACTGATCTCGTGTTGAGACGTGTACCTTGGCGGGAGGATCTTTATAGAGTGTTGAAAGAGAATTATGAAGGCGCATGTGGCGGCCATTTTACTCTAAAGATCACCTTGCATAAGATCTTGCAAGAAGGGTATGTATGGCCTAGTTTGCACAAGGATGTTCAGCATTGGTATAGGTCTTGCAATAGGTGTCAAGCATTTGGGAAGAGGGTGTTGAAGCCATAGCTACGAAAAACCATTATGGCATTTGATGTGTTTGAAAAGTGGGGGATTGATGCAATAGGCCCATTACCTATCACAAGCAGGGGCAAAAGCTATATTTTGATTGCAGTAGACTATCTTTCTGGATGGGCAGAGGCTATAGCAGTAAAACAGATCACTACAAAGGATGTGTCAAAATTTGTGTATGATGAAATATGTTGCAAGTTTGGGGTGCCACTGGAGCTACTTTCAGATAAGGGGCCAGGATTTAGAGCTAAACTGCTAGATTTTTTATGCGTGAAAATGAGGATTAGGCACCAGCATACCATTCCTTATTATCCACAGTGTAATGGCTTAAATGAAAGATTCAATGGTGATTTGGTGCAAATTCTTTCGAAAGTGACAGAGCATCAAGGAAAGAATTGGGATTTGGAATTGCCTAGTGCATTATGGTCTTACCGTACTTCGGTGAAGACAGGTACAGGGTTTACTCCATTTCATTTGGTGTATGGAAAGGAAGCACTATTGCCTGTGGAAGTAGAGTTTCCTGCTTTCAAGATGTTAGAGAAGTTGCTTGGGCCGCCTAGTGATGCATTTATAGAGAGGCTCTTGTAGCTACATGCAAGAGGTTCAGTTGGATAGGATGAGCGCATTGGAGCATTATGGACAGATGGAGGATAGGGCTTTGGCAAAGATAAATGAAAAGGTCAAAAGTAAGGGTATCAAGAAGCATGAGTTGGTTTTGCGCTACAACAGTAAGCTGGACAACACCATCCAAAAGAAGTTTCAAATTAAGTGGGAAGCTCCTTTCAAGGTAGTGGAATGTTTTCCGAATGGTACTTATCAGTTGGCTAACCTGGATGGGATTCTTCATAAGTCAAGGGTAAATGGATTGCGTCTTAAACTATATCATGCCAGGTTAATGATGGTGGAGCAAGATGAGCTTTTTGTGGATCAAGTAGTGTTGGTGAAGGATGAGGAGACTTGTGACACTGCGAGTCTCATATCGCATTTTGCTGCTGCTGATCATGAATGATCTAGCAGTCTAGGGGATGGGCAAATTATGTCAGGAGTTTTTTGGAGCAAGGGATTGCGTATATGTACATACACATGCATGGTGCATCAAATAAAGAATTGCCCATTTTTTAAAGCCAGGTTGTTATGTGGGGTCCACGTGTGTACAGGTAGGACAACATATACATAGTGCATCAATTTTCACTATCACTAGTACCAGTGTGTTTTTTCTATAATAATGAGGAGTTGGTAGCGCGTAAAAATTCTGGAGGAAGCTATCCGCGGGCCGATGACATGAGGTAAGCAGGTGCGTTAGATGGCATCAAGTGGCGTCAGGAGGTCGAATGGGGTCAATACTTGCACGTGGATAAGTACGGACACAACGTTGATGTTTTTTTGTGATAATTATGAAAAAAAATCATCATGAGGACCACCTTTTGTGGCCACTTCACGTGGTGGTGGGATGAATTATTGGAAAAAGCTGAGTGCCAAGTGTGCGGATGATGCAAAAAGGTGACAACTATGCACTATGAGGCCACTTTTTGGCTTGTTCGGGGTCCGTTTGAGGTCATCTAAAAGGCCAAGGGTGCCCAAGTGATAAAGTGAAGTGTGGGAACTGAAAAAACTGAGAGAAGACCAGAAAAAACATGGAGAGAAGAGGAGGAACAACCGAAACTGTGTTTTTGCTCATTTTGGAGCCTGTTTTGGCCGTAAACTGCTCATCCGAGGTCGGATTTGAGCACTTTGACATTGTAGACTAGGGTTTTGGGCCGTTCTAGACGGGATGGCGCTGTCCATTTTGCCAAATTTCTATTGTTTTTTTTTCTTTTTTGGTTGTATAAGTTTCTCATATGAACGAAGCTTCTGCTCCAATTTATGATTGTATCTGATATCTTTTTCCCATATTGTGTGAGCTATTTGCCCCATTGGTGTTGGCCCAAGCTTAATTGTATCGAAACATAAAAAATTATCCTTTTTTGAGGTGAGCTTTTTGGGTGTGTGTGTGTCTGTGTGGAGCGGGCAAGTGGATAGTCTCTCTCCTCTCACTCCATCGGTGTGTGTGTGTGTGTGTGTGTGTCTGTGTGGAGTGGGCAAGTGGATATTCTCTCTCCTCTCACTCCATCGGTGTGTTCCCTGTCTCGTCCAGGTGGATTTTTTAAGACGTGGTGTCCCATAGTGTATATGTGTATCTTCCCAAGAGTGTGTGTCAGGTCATTATAGAGGCGTTTTGTGTGTTTCCATCCCACTCACAACGTGCGTGACCATAATACATAATGTGGATAAATCAACGTGTAAAACATGATGAAACAATCATGAGGCAACCTCATATATACTTGGTTAATCCATCAATGCACTCGTATGCGAAAAAACAATCACCGAGAGGGTGACTACGTGAAAAAATGACATAGAGAGAGAGAGAGATGATGACTATGGAGTTTACGGTTTATCACAGTGCTTTCAAATCTATTAGGGGTTGTCAAAAGGCTTCTTGCTTTACTGCAAGAGAGCGGTGATGAGAGCTACATACAGGTATCCTCAGCGAAAACTTTCGGAGAGCGTGTACACCGTGAAATGAGAGAGAAGATAATAATCAAATAGAGAGAGAGTATCCTTCTTCTTCTTCTTCACGAGCCCGGGGGATTCACTCTATATACGAAATGGGACGCCACCTGCGGAGCGGACAACTTTGATAAAACCCCTATATCTGAATCATATTAGGACATACGAACTTTCCTTTCTACGCTTATACAACAATCAATGTAGAAAACTATCATACCCCTATTTTACATATAAAATTTAGGTCTCACATGATCTAACTAAGTAAAACTAGTCAAAGAGTGTGTAGCATAGAGACTAGCACTGTACTAAGGAACCACTTCTGTTGATAACTAGATGTACCATCATTGTGTTTTAGTTTGAGTTTCAAACTATGTGCCTATTCAGCCTGCACTTTAGCTACTCGTCCAATTTTGACACATCTAAATTACTCAAAAAACATGGTTATAAAGTTGTGTTAGGTTCTTTGTGTAAATTTGCATCTATACAAACTCTTTTTAACTTTCATCCTATCAACAAATGAACTATAATCACAAAACAAACAGCTGATACAAAGTAGCGTTAGTTCTTGCATGTATCTTTGTAGCTATTGACTCACAAGTTCAAGGGTAGACTCTTTTGGAAAGCCATAATTCTGAAACACAAAAACTTCCTCTCATTTTCACCTTTTTTGACTTCTCCTCCCCATAAATATGATACCCCCTTTCTTATTTTTAAGCTTGGGAGATAAATTATTGGGGGCCTGTTTCTAACTTATACGCTTATGAAACTTGTAAAAAAATCCCCCTCTCCTACACTTACGTGGTGCGGTAAGTTATCCATGGTGAATCTCTGGGTTCACGAGAGAGAAGAGTTTATGGAGATGGCGATGAAGAGCTTGCACCACTCTGTATAATAGTTAACTAATTCTGATGTCAAGGCAAGAGAGCTTCCGCGTCTGAGTGTGTACCTATCTCCCTCAAGTGAAAGAAGAGAGGTCTTTATATAGGCTCTTAAGGCCAAAAGCACTAGTTAAGAATAGAGTGAGCAAGGAGAAACAAGTTTGTGCACGTTGGAAAGGGGAACAAACCCAACACACTCCAAACTTGCCTCTCTATAGCCGAGGGATTAATCCGCACCGCTAATCACACAGAATCACACACACCTATACACAAGCTGCGAACTGCAATTGCACACACTCGCCTTTGAACACCACTAGCTTCACATTCTGACACAAAAACACCTCAGCACCACTAATCCAACATCATACCATCACCCACTATGAACCCACTCACATCGGGAGGCCACACATGCCTCCACCGCATCCAAAATAGTGCACCAATTTCCCTCTCTCCATCTCTCACACACATAGAGTCTCGAAGCCACCGCTACAACGGGTATATGGCAAAAGACGAGATGCAGATGAAATCGATCACAAACTCGATAAAAAACACAAACCAACTATGTATCACATATGCACAATCAGATATAATGATAGCGAATTTGATATTTGTCCACTTCATAACATGATGCTTCGGTGAAGCTTGATCCTCTTAGCACAGGCGATCTCCTTCAAAGCTTTCTCAAAGCAGCTCTATTGGCGGCCCTTCTCGCACACGAACACTCTTCTAATAATGTTTTTTTTTCCTGTAGCCTTTTGAACTTCAACTTCCGGCCTGTAGTGTATTGCCTTGCTTCCTCGTGCTCAGGGTCGGACCCTTGCCATATGCAGCCCCTCCAATCTACCGCACCTCAACCCTCTACTGTGGTCCCTCCATCTGGTTGCTCATGGCCTCAAAACTCTCGGCAATGGCCATTCCTAGATATTGCTGGCTGCTCTCAGCCTCTACCGTCCTTCTGCAGTCACCCGCCACCTTTTCACTTCCAGGCGGACCTCCTTTTACTACTCTCAGCCTCTTCCTTTTGCTCCCTCATCCTCTCGACATTCCTCTTGTTTATGGTGGTGCCCTGCCAGCTGCAGCCCCGTTCATTTGCTACTTCACATGCAGGCTCCCTAGCCCCGACTTTGTGGCCTTTCTCTACAACCTGTAGTTCCATTCAAGGCAGCCCCCGACCCTTCATACAGGTGGCGGGCCTCTTGCACCCCTTGTGGGCATTCAATTGCAGACCCGTTCCTCCCTTTGTACTGCGAACCTCGTACCTCAACCCATGGGTGGTCCTACCTGGTCTTCCCAGCCCACTCGTGGCCTCATGTGGTCCTGCTCCCCACTTGCAGACTCTCCACCCCCCAATAGCGCTCATGAGCCGTCCCTATCTGACGCAGCTCTCATCTTGAGCCAGCTTGCCACCCCTCGGTGTGATACGGCCCCTTTTTTTGTCCACACCAAGCCTCCTAAGGCTACCCCATAGCCTTTGTCTCTTTAACTGCCATTGCCGCCTCTGTGTGGCGCCCCTCTGGCGGCTCTTCTTCTTGCCTTAGGCAGCCACGTGGAGTCCCGTGTCCTGCAGATCCTTCATCCCACCCATTTGGCCTCTCTTACCTTCATGCAACCTGCCACTTGCATTCCTCTTTCCACTCGCGACGCTACTCGCTTTCCAGGCCCGCCTCCTCCTCCCATGTAGGTGACACTTTTCTCGTGCATGCCCACCAACTTACAATTTTTTTTTGAAATCGAACTCTTCGACTTGGGCCGCTTTCCCACCACCCTTGCTTTCCCCGACCATGGGAACAAAAATCTCCCTTATGCAATACTTTGACCAATGGCCCTCCATCGGATATTGAACTTGTCAAGCTTGGGCAATCGTCTTGCATACATCACGGCACCTCATGCAATCCACACACCATAATATCACCGCCATCCGAAATGGTCGTCAAACCACTACCATTTGGCATACTCCCCCACCAATAGCTTCAAATACATTGCTATAAACATCCAAGTGGTACTGGGCATAGAGAGCCGCAAAAAGCATTGATAGGAGATGCACCCAAACCCCTTATCATAAACTTTCCCGATCACGTGAGCCTGAAAACCACCTTGGCACAAGTTCCTCTAGCAAGACTTCAAAGCCATGATTGGCCTGCAAAGTGTCGTGTTTGGGACACACACTGTAGTCGCCCTTGTTCAAGCTGCACCTAGCAAATGCACCATTGCTCTCCTATCAGCCTGCAAACTTCTATACACCTGTTGCTGACAATTCCATGAGCCGATACATTCTGGGTGTACTATCATTGCCCACCCCCTCGTTGAGCATTGATGCATAGCATTATTTAAATAAGATAATTGCAGTAGAGAAAAATTGATAGATAGTATTTATATAAGCAGTAGATAGAGAGAGAGAGATTCACTGGCTATAGCATCCGCCTGGATCAAATGGGAAGCCATTGGCTCTCCCAAGCATAGTGTAAAGTCCACCTGGATGAAAAATATGGCATTGATCATCACCATCCGCCTGTAAAACTGATACAAACCACCCCAACATCGCACTTGTAAACCTGTAAGCCATCCATGTATGTAGCTCTTGACAGCATAACCCTTCAAAAAACTATACACATGAACCTTCTTTAGACATAAAACAAGCCTGTACACCTTACAAACCTTTTATATCATTTATTTCCCAGCCATCGGCTAGAGAGCCCGCCATAGCGTGATTGTCTTCAAACAAGATAACCTGTAGCAATCTGCATAGAGGTGCTTGCATAACAACCTATCTGTCAACAACATGGCATCCACCTGCGATAACTGATCTTCTAAAGCAAACACTGGCATACCTTCACCTGTAGTCCCTTCAAACAGCACTGGAAAAGGAGGAAAGCCTTGCATACCTTGTATTCTCACCATAGCTTTAGCAACCAAAACCTGCTCCTCGTCATCTACATCTATCACTGGATCATCGAACCCCCAGTCTACTTCATCGAAGCACTCTTCTTCAGTCACCATGGCTTTACCATCACAAGGCAAGAGAGAGGGTTGCCCACCCCCCTCTCCGCACAAAATGTCTCTTCACCTGCAATTTGTTGCTCTTTGACCACCTTATCGGCATGTATAACATCATATGTCTCATACCTTGAATAAGCAGAACCCATTTCCCATGTTAAACCCATTTCCCATGTGGTGTCCGTATCCAAGGCACTACTATAGCTCGAATACACCCCGGCTTTCTCCACAAAACTCATCGGCTTTAGCACTTCAACTATCTTCTCCACTACTTGCTTTTCGGAAGTCAATTGGTCAAGCACATCAAGCCGTACTCGGTAGACTCCTCTGTGCAGTTGTTGAGGCCTCATAGGCCCACACGGTATCGTCTCTACTCTCTCATCACGCCTATCCACCGCTACCACATGTGCATCAACAAAGGGTTGGATTACCTAAAGCTCTTCCCTAGCAATTGGCCTTGGCACCAATGGACTTGCCAGAACATGCTTTGCGTGTTTCTTCTTAAAACCTTCTTTGTCCTGCTCTGCGCATAGGCTATTGCCTAATCTTACATGAATGGTCCATATATCTCGACTTTATCCTGCACTTTTACATGCAAGCAGTCCACAAACTTGGTCATCTTCAAAAAATCTGCATTCTCTACAGCAGTTACCTTAACCAACTTGCTCCATATGGCCTCGAACTCCCACACAAATGCTCGAAAATCACCGTCAAGGCTTTGCTTTAGGTTGTCCATCATCTGCTTCACTTCACTCCAGTGCCTGTTGGCCATATATTGGCCTCGGAATGCAGCTTCCAATGTGCTCCAATCCTGTTTTTCTTTAGCTTGCAAGCCCTCGTACCATACCTTTGCTTTTCCACGAACCAGGAGTGGGAAAGCTTGGGCCACTCCCTCTTCTCTTGACAAGCCGCTGTCCAGCCAAAAAAGGCCATAGTTTTGCAACCAAACCTCACCATCTTCAGCACCTGTAAAAGTTGGAAAACCCAACCATGCCATTCTTGTTAGATCCTGCTCTTCAAACCACAACACCGTCTTCGACTTCACCAAGGAGCAATCAGTAGGTCCTTAGTGGCGGCACAACTGATGGAAAGGGGGAACAAACCCATCACACTCCAAGCTTGCCTCTTTATAGCCCAGGGATTAACTCGCACCCCTAACCACACAGAATCACACACACCTATACACAAGCTGCAAACTACAATTGCACACACTCGCCTTTGAACACCACTAGTTGCACATTCTCACACAGAAACACCTCAGCACCACTAATCCAACATCATACCATCACCCACTGTGAACCCACTCACATCGGGAGGCCACACATGCCTCGACCGCATCCAGAATAGTGTACCAATTTCCCTCTCTCACACACACACACAATCCCGGAGCCACCGTTACCACGAGCATACGGCAAAAGACGAGATGCACATGAAATCGATGACAAACTCGATAAAAAACACAAACCAACTATGTATCACATATACACAATCAAATATAATCATATCAAATTTGATATTTGCTGGCTTTATAGCATGATGCTTCTTGGAGCTTGATCCTCTTCGCACAGGCAATCTCCTTCAAAGCTTTCTCAAAGCAGCTCTACTGGCGGCTCTTCTCGCACACGAACACTCTTCTAATAATGTCTTTTTTTCCCTGCAGCCTTTTGAACTTCAACTTCCAGCCTGTAGCTTGCTTCCTCATGCTCAAGGTTGGACCCTTGTCATATGCAGCCCCTCCAATCTACCGCACCTCAACCCTCTACTGTGGTCCCTCCATCTGCTTGCTCATGGCCCCAAAACTCCCGGAAATGGCCATTCCTAGATAGCGCTGGCTGCTCTCAGCCTCTACAGTCGTTCTACAGTCACCCGCCAGCTTTTCACTTCCAAGCGGCCCTCCTTTTACTGCTCTCGGCCCTGTTCCTCCATAGAGTGGCTTCCCTCTCTCCCTCACCCTCTCCGCATTCCTCTCCCTCTATTTGTGCAATCCAATCTAGTTTCTACGTTGTCACACCATCCGACGAATTAGAGTCATCATGTCCTTCAAGCTTAAATAGTAGCTTGTTTGAAGGATGTGTCTTGTTGGAATACTATTGTGATCCTCAAACTTAAAGATTTCTCATCCAGCCTACATTACCCAATGTCACAAGTGAGCCAAGGATACCTGGAATCCTTAAGGACCCACCAAATTTTAGGGGGTTTACAATACCCCCCTATATAATGTGCATTCGTGGGGTATTAAAAAAACCCCTCTTTTAACATGTTTGAATGAATAAAATGACCTCTTATTTTAGGATTTTTTTTCAAAATTGAATATAACAACCACTTTATATTAATGTATCTTCTTTAACTTGCCTAAATTTTTTGCATTTTAAAACCCCTCCTTTAGAACTCACATTATACATTAGCATGATTACATAGTGCACCCCGCGAGCACCAGATGTACCATTGAGTATCCATAAGCAGGTATAAAGACTAAGCCATAGTTTACCATAGTAATCATCAACTTAAAATAGGGGGAGTCTAGAAAACCTCTCACAATAGCAGGGAAAAATAAGATATTTCTCTAATAGCAGGGAATTGATTGTTGGAAAGTCCAATAGTAGGGAATCAATAAGAAGAAAATTCCTAGAAATCATCTCCAGAGCCCACACATCAAGAAGTGAGATTGATATCTACCGCCATCAACATACAATATTCAATTAGAATTGGCCATCATAATGTTAAAAGACAAGTTTCATGAGACTCTCACACTTCTTTCGATATCCCTTGCTAGAAGGATAAAGGTACATGTTAACTATGGCGCATCCAAAAAAGTGTAACTAGACTCTACAGATCCTACTTCGAGCTTCTTCGAGTGCTAATTTGCAAGAGTTGGAAAAACTCGCAAGAAATTAGTCAATGATTACTCCTAAGAAAGATCCTTCAGCAAGTAGGACAGGGTCACAAGTATTCTATCGGCTACCAGAATGGTTAGCACCCAAGCTAACAGAGCTACTACTTCCCATCATATTGAGCTCAAAATTTGTAATTTCATCTTCATTTATGAATGAGAATCTAGTTGAGTACCTTTTTTAATCCATTTTGAAATGTATAATGGATAATTATTGCCATGATCTTCTAGATTGTAAGTGTATATTACTCAGACAATGAGGAGGCTCCAAGTCATATTTTTTCTAGATAATTTATCCAATTTGATAATTTTTTTCCATTTTCATGATGTTAAAACACTACAAGAGATTGTGTGCTCTTATGACGCTTATAGCGACGAAAATACATCGGGTTTGTTAAACCCCCGGTGTCGCTAAGAGCGTCGCTATTAGCGTCGATACGGAAACGTCACTATAGCAGTCACTACCGCAGTCTCTATAAGCGTCGCTATATAGGGACACCTATAGCGACGCATATAGCGACGCTGCAGGGCATAAATAGCGACGCGTATAGCGACACTGCAGTGCACAATTTAGCGACGCCCATAGCGACGCCTGAGATTAAATTTTTTTGGGGGCAGGGCATTGAATGCCCAGCCACCCATCAACCATATTGAATGTTTCATTGGTCATTGATACCTTTGAAAAAAAGTACAAAGGTAAATATAAACCCAAAATAGTCAGCCACAAGACAATATAATCATTAACTCCATCATCCATAGTACGTATTGTTTGCAAAATAAAGATACAAAAATGACAAGCGTGAATTGATGGAAGTAAATAAATGACAATTGTACACAGCAGCAAAATCACTTGATTGTTAATCATTGCAAATGTAATAGTTACAAACCATTGTCATTATTTTAAAAATATACATGGTTTTCAAAAATACATAGTTACATGGTCTCATGATACATAAGCTAGGACAAAAAGAAACTAATGCTATCTAGCTATGGCTAAACTGACGTTGTCTAATCAGACGTCTCATCGCGTCCAAGCGGCGTATCTGTCGGAGTCTACAAAAAAAAACAATAAGATAGCTTTTTGTAAGTATAAACATATAACGAGCGACGTTTATAAAACAATACAATAAATAGAAAAGAATAAACCCTAATACTAACTATGCCGCCGCGAGAAGTCATGATGTCTATAAGGGCGTTTAAGCCCTCCTGCTAGTGTACTCACGCTCATACGGAGTGGGATCACGTCCTGTAAACGACCACTGTCAAAACATACAAAGAATCCATTATGTTAAAATTTCAAATCCCATAAACCCTAAACTATCGAACATAGATACGAAAACACTTACAAAATCGGCCTCAAATGATGCCCACCCGCCGCTCCCCAAGTGGTGCGGGCTCCCTGCCTCTACTCGCGCTTTGGGTGCCTCCTTTTGTTGCTTCCACTTGTCGGGATTCTCGCGCACTTCTTTCTTCGCATGCTTCCAATCTTCTTTGGCCAGCCAATCTGGTCTGTTCCATCCATGCTTGATTTCTTTTTGCACTTCGGAACGCTTATGCTTGCAGTATTCGCGCATTCGAACCTTCATCACCACTTCATTGAAGTGGTCATCCCGTGTTGTCATGAAGCATGCTGATGATTTAACATTATAGCCTATGAAGTGCAATTGAGCAATATACAAAATTAAGAAGACTTTGAATTTGAAAGGTTGAACTTCAAAATTGTAGCTCTAACCAACCAACCGGTATTATGATCAAAATCAAAATGATACTAGTAGCTACTAGCTCTTTGATCTTTGATCTCATGCTTTGATTTGGGACGCTCATGTTGCCATGAATATACTGTGTTTTTTGTTAGGCTACTGCATGCAGGTGCAAGATTCATGTATGATGTGTGTGGCCTCTAAAGAAACACACCCACTTTTACACTTTATTCAATACCTTAATCTTCAAACACTACCATATTTCAACCCTCGTTAGAAATTCCCTCAGGCAATCATTGAAACCTCACCCCCGCACATCCTGCCATTCGTATAACTATATTGTACTTCTTTCTGTCGATAATAATACCATGGTGCCATTTGAAAGGTCGAACACATGGATGAAGAAGGCGAGAATATTTTGAATCTAAGTATAGCTAACAAAGTAAAGAAACCTTGTGCAATGCCTTGGATGGCATGTAGGCCAAATGTGGTGTAGAATGCACAAAAATTGCTCGAGGAGGTTCATCTCTGGATGCAATCCCTTGACACACACTAATTGCACAATATGTCCAACAAGGGTACCCCGAGGAACCTATGGGATGCTTTCAATGGATGCAAAGAAAGGGTGGAACGACATACTTAGATACGAGATGTTGGAAAGAAACCTAGTATTTGGCAATGCCTTAGGCTTGTATACTAAATTTGGTGTACATTAGAAAGCACAAATAAATGCTTGAGGAGGTTTATCTATGGGATGCAGTTTCTTGACACTCAACTGATTGCAAGATATGCCCAACAAGGGTACGAACAAGAAGTTAAGGGATACTTTCAATGGATCCAAATTGCGGGGTGGCATTAAGCAAGATGCTAATATGGGCATATGATGTTGTTAGTTAGGGATAGTTGAAAAGAAACCCTTTTCTTAGCAATTTCTTGAACGAATTTATGTCAAATGTGGTGTACATCAAAAAACAAAAAAAAATCTTAAGGACATTTGTCTTTGGGATAACATATATTGATACACATTGATTGCAAAGATATTCCATATATTCATACACACTCATTGCAAGATATGACCAACAAAGGTACGACCAGGAAGCTATGGGATGCTTTCAATGGATTCAAAGAGATGGCATCTCTTGAGTTGCAACAATCACCTATGCTAGCATCTTAAAGGCATGTTCAACTACAAAAGATGTTTCTTTAGGCAAAAGAGTTCAGGATGTTGTTAGTGAGGGGTTATTGGAATTGAAATCTAGTTGGTTTGAGGTTTCTTGAGTTGATATGCTAAGTTACTTTGGGACTATGGTAGATCTGTTGTTTGGTATTCTTTAGAATATGATGTTCAATCAAAATTAATTAGAAATGAAACTTTTTTAAAGATACATTTTAGTTTAATAAGTGATGTGCATGACAAGCAAATACATGCATGCATATTACATTTGATTGTTTGGTGATTGAAGGAATGCAGAACCTATTCTAGATTTTTCTCATGCCACACTAATATTTGAAGATATCGTTGATTTGACATGAGCTTTAAAAAGCTTGAAAATAAATTTTCAACTGCAAAAGCTCAAAAATGAAAGCTCACAAATATAAAAACCCTAAATATGGAAAAGCCCGGTGCGACTACCGGTTTGGGTGGTTTTGTAGGTTAATAGGAAGGTCACATGAACATTAACGCGGTCACATGTTTTAAAAAGTGATCACTCAGTGTTATTAACATGTTTGCATGTTTGTGATCATGTTAATGAAATACTTGCTTAAGTGTGTGTCAAATACCAAAATCTAATCTATTTTCCTGCAAGTTTCATATGATGGTGTATGATGAGTACAAAATTTCGAATGCACTCAAACTCACGACATGAATAGGACAATCTATAATAGGCATCCCTATCATAATAGCAACTCATTTCAATGGAAAAATTACACCTGATGTGGATAATCTAATTTTAGTAGTAAACCTCTCAAAAAACCCCGTCTAGCTCACTAAATTACTACACGAATTTCAAATGTAGTGCTTAATAATCACATGATCACGTGAATGTTTTTGTGATCACCATGTGTTGTTATTATATTGAATCACATTTAAGCCGATGAATGGTGACTTGATAACCCACCAAAATCCCACCAAGCTATTATTTTTCCATGGCAGGCCCACTTGGATATGGAAAAAATGCTCCAATGGGCATGCTAGAATATGGAAAATCCCGGTGGGACCACCGGTTTGGGTGTTTTTTGTAGGTTAATAGGAAGTTCATGTGAGCATTTAACATGATCACGTGTTTTGAAAAATGATCACTCAGTGTTATTAACATGTTTATATGTTACTTGAAAAGCTGGCCAAGCATTGGTGGAGAGACCATTGTACTCAGAATAATGTAAACCCTAATGCAGCAACTTGGGAACACTGGAATGAAATCCCTACTCAAGTGTGTCAAATATCAAAATCTAATCTATTCTCCTACAAGTTTAATATGATGGTTTATGATACCTAACAAAATTGCAGATTCACTGAAACTCACGACATGAATAGGACAATATATAGAAGGCATCCATACTTTAATAGCAACTCATTTCAATGCCTAGCAAAATGCTGCATGATTTGAATAGCCTAATTTTAGTTGTTCAATTTGGGTACTTGAAGCACTCTATAACATCCTCTAATTGAGATCTATCTACTCCTATGTTTAGAACTTGGTTTAGGTGTGTTAATCATGTGTTAAGAGAAATATAAGAGTGTAGATAGCCACACTCAAAGTTACATAATACCGCAAGAAAGCTTATATTAAATGGAAGAGATTTCAGTTGAAGACACATAGCTACACTCAAAGTTTCAATGCTACGCCATACAAGAGAGATACAAATGGAGGAACCAAGAGAGGAAACATAGACAACAACAACATCCATACACCCACTTTGTATTATCCAAAACTTCCCTGGTGAAAATTCAAAATAGTCGCACCTAATTTAGGTTTCACAAAACATTGAGTTTTTTCCCCTTTTGAAGTTGTTTAGGGTTGGTATACACAATTAGGGGTTTGATTTTTGGATGCCAATTCCAAAATCTCATTTGAATCCAAATTATTTTAGTTCAAATTTCATTTGACCAATTTGGGCTCTATCCTATGATGAAGTTGTTGGGTATGCAAGACCGGATTCAATAGTGTCTGAGCCCGTGAGAACAAGTCTCAAGACATGCAACTATAGACCATCAATTAGAGTAAAGTTTGCATGGGCTTTTTTGGCTTTACATATACATTGTAAGCATGATCAAGAAATAGTGTAGCGTGGTTTTTTTACTTCTATATCGAAGCTCTCTCTCTCTATCTATCTCTATCTTGTTTTTTGCTGCACCACAGCATCTCGCCATGCCTCCATAGCCTAAACTCAACACTTGGTATTAGGGCAAGGTGCTCTCGGCCTTGGCTCGACACAGCGTGGGAGCAGTCGCTTACAGAAGGAGAAAGCAGCACGTCGACTGCAGCAAATCAAGAAAAAACGCCATGAACGTGTACGCCGTGGCCTTTTAGTGAGTTTTCAACACTTCAACTACTCTTGAATCGGCTCATACATCCCGTTGTGAACACCTTTGTCATCCACGCCATCGGCAGCCCTCTGCTTCAGAAATCGCCATCTTTTTGCTTGATTTCACACTCAATTTAAAGTGTCCATCTCATTTGACACAAAGGGACAGTCACACCCTATTCACCCTCGACAAACTTTGATCCTCTGGTCGGTGCTCACAGTAGATAAGACAGGTGCTTTTGGAGGCTTATGTTCAAGGCGAAGCTGCTGTAAATGAATATTGAATGATGCAATTCCATCCACCTCTTTAAAGTGGTCCTAAAGCATAACAAAAGGGCCAAACTATCCTTGGCATATCAAATATGGCCTCCAAGGTGGATAAATTCAATGGGATCGATCTCCATGCTTGGTAGATCAAGGTAAAAGGCTATTTGATGCGGAAAAACCTATGGAATGTGGTCAATCCTCCTGCACCCAACGAGGCAGGCACTACATCTGCAGTAACTCAAGCCCTCTCTATTGAGCAACAAAGGAAAGAAGAACAAGCTTTTGGTATCATTCTAACTTCCTTAGACGAAAACTTTATTTGTTATTTGGATGATGTGGATTCTTCAAGTGCTACCTGGATAGAGTTAACACTAGAATGGTGACAGGACACTTTTGTGTCCTCTTAAGTGACCATTTTTCTTGAATTATTTGAAGAGTATGAGAATGTATTTCTAGGTGCTATATATCAACAAATTTGCCTTATGAACTGAAAAAAACTTAGCATTTTTTTTGGAGTATCGATCTCACCATTAACCTTACTCTTGCACAACAGTTTTGAACCTAAACTCTGTGAAAAAACGGGTGCTGTTTTTGGGTTTTTTTCAATTTTTGGCAACTATACCACTCTAAACTTCATGTTTGTGAGGTTTAGATGGCTAGAGGTTAGGCCTTCATAGTTGTCAACATGTTTTGATGCTTGTAGGGAGAGCTAAGTGTTACAATTGAAAGTTATGACCAATTTACAAGAAATACATAATCCTGTTTTTTGGCCAAAATTAGCACTTTTATGATTTTTTTGGGGGCTTTCTTGATATCCAAATTCAATTTTGATTGTGTAAGTGTAATATATAACATAAAGCTAATCTTCCTTGAGTTTTGGGGGACCTAATATGCTATATAGCATAGTATATGACGATTGTTGAGTTTTTTTATTGCTGAAGAATACGATACATTTTAGAGTAGCAAGTATAACTTTCTCAATATTGCTAGTTTCTTAGGCCAATTGTGTGTATTTTGTAGGTAGTAACCATATCCAATCATAGACTACCAACTTGGCTAGATATTGAGTAGTTTCTATGGGTTCTAGAGGTCATAATGCTAAACCCAGTTTTTTCATGTTTGTTGTATTTAGCACTTTATCATTGCCCCCAAGGTTCCAATTGTAAGAGATCCATTATCCTTTTGACATGCTCCATGGCTCCTTCTGAATCCAAAGGCCCAAACGGAACTAAGAAAACATGTATATAGTATCTGTATTGAGTGTGACTATAGAAACTTTGATGATAGGTCCGCACAATGGCAAAAATGCAACTTTTTTGTACCCATTTTATTTTGCCCAAAAAAACATTAGTCAGGTAAAAGCAACCATATGTTCTGGTCACCAAACCATTGAAGTTAATGGGGCATTTTATCTCATGTCCTACAAAAATCGCCACTCTTATTTATATGCAATCAACCGTAAGAAATTACTGTTTTGGGCAAAATGCACTGGTCCATCAACTTTGGAGGCTTGTAGTGACCAAGGGATGAGAAAAATTACAAGTTTCTCATTTTTTCCACATGTAGTAGTTATTGAACTATAAGCTCATGAAAGGATTTTTCAAAATGAGTGGATCTAATATGGTTTTGGAATTTTTTCCCAAAACCCTGAAAGGACACTTTTATGTCCTGTTAGGTTACCATTCTAGTGCTAAAGAAAATTTTTGGTGCCAAAGCTAAGTATTCCAAACTGAGTTTAAAAATGGAATTATATTATCTTTGTATGCGTGAAGATGAAAACATTGTAGCTTTAGCTAATAGATTGAAGAGCATCAAAACACAACTAGTTTATGTTGAAGTCCTTGTGCCAGATGAAGATATGATAGCCGTTTTTTTGAATAGTCTACCGGCAGAATTTTTTCAAATTGTCACTATTTTAAAGGACAAGGATCCTCTGCCTTCTTTGGATGGTATTGTTAACTCATTGGAGGAAGAAGAGAAACGAGTACCATGAATCAGCTCTTTCTTACCAACTGCATATGTAGCCCGTGGTTGCACTTCAACTGCCAATTCCACTAGGTCTACTACCAGCACTAGACCTTGTGCTGTATGTGGACGCAACAATCATCAAACCAAGGATTGTTTCAGCAAAAATCCTTGCACCCATTGTGGAAAGACTAATCATCCATCGGACAAATGCTTTAAGAAGAACAAGTGACATATCAATATGGTTGAAGGTGATGAAGATGATGCAGGACCAATGCTTTTCGTAGACAGTGATGTCCTGTAGTTTGCTTTTCTTTAGTCTATCTTTATGTTTCCTTTATGTTAGTTATTTCTCAATAATTGAATGGGTTACAGGCACTTCCATAAAAATATAATGGTAAGACCACCCTTTGTTGTTTGGTCGGGTTTTGGTATGTCTCACACTAATAGTTGTTTGAGGGAAGCACACACACACACACCTAAGTTATTGTCAAGGGGGGGACGTCTACTCATGGTTTCAGGTGATTGAACTCTGCCATGGTATGTCTCGAGTCCATTGTCAGTGGTTTGGGCTTGAGGGGGGGTTGTTGGGTATGCAAACCCGGATTCAATAGTGTCTACGCCCGTGAGAACAAGTCTCGAGACATGCAACTATAGACCATCAGTTAGAGTAAAGTTTGCATGGCCTTTTTTGGCTTTACATATACATTGTAAGCATGATCAAGAAATAGTGTAGCGTGGTTTTTTTACTGTTGTATCGAAGCTCTCTCTCTCTCTCTCTCTCTCTCTCTCTCTCTCTCTCTCTCTCTCTCTCTCTCTCTCTTTTTCTTGTTTTCTGCTACACCACAGCATCTTGCCATGCCTCCATAGTCTAAACTCAACAGAAGTGGTCTAAATTACTAGTAGTTCACATCTGAGACATGTAAGTTACCACGTGAGTTCAAATGAATGTGTTTTTTAATTGCCAAAACTTAAAATTTTAACAGGATTATATTGAAAGAAAGGTCTTTGAATTTGATTTTAGAGTAAAACCCGTAAGTTTTTGAAGAAAAAGCGACCGTTTTATTACCTTAATCATGTAATCATTTTATTACCTCAATCATTTTATTACCTTGATCATGTAAGTAAAGGGTTTTTTAAAATACCCTTTAAACGAATGTTATATGAAGAGTTTCTTAAAGGTGCACCCCTGAGCTGGTAGTCTTTGTCTACATAATGCATGCAATCATGTTGTATGGTTAGAAGTGGAGACTGGGTCTGAGATGAGTGAGCTAGAAAATAGACACTTTTATTCTCTAGGTGGCCTTCTGAGTGTCAAATTTCCACTTCTAGCACTTGCACATGTTTGACGCATTTAATGACTTTGTTGACACCTTCGAGTTGGATGCAAAATACTCGAGGCTTCCAAGCACCCCCTTTACCTCCGGTTTCATTGGATTGCATAGGGGTTTGCTTCGCTTTGCTAGCTCATTAGGTAGAGGGGTCTAATCTTGAAATGTTGTAATGAAAATGGCCTATGAATTTTGAGAGTAGCGGAATTAGGAAATTAGATGAAGGACTTTTGACAGATTACTTTGTGAGCATAGCGGGTGAAGTTAATTCATGGTAGCAACATAAACATGGTACTTAGTTAACTTGGCATGAACAATACTTTTGCAAGAGAGAGAGAGAGAGTCTAGAGAACATGACAATAGTTGAGGACCAGATTCATACGGAGCCGGTCCCCCCTCCAATAGGCAGTTGTATTATAGTTCCTCTCATCAAGAGAGACTTGGTACAGTACAATCTTTGTGTTCCTTGTGACCTAGGTGATGCAATGAAGATGGTAAGCTTCATGCATCATTGTGTAAGAGGAAAACCATCTACCTTATGAATCCCACCCATGCCCATGCCAAACGCTCTTTGCGTCTCTCTCTAGAAGGAAAATAAAGACAAGAGGATTTGATGAGAGTCAACATATTGTGTAGAGTGCAAGCATGAGCACAACAGGGGAATAGCAATGCATAGATGTCTCTACATTCCCCGTGAAAATTATGATCCAAGGGAATAGCAATAAAATCATATGTACAATACTTTGCCAACATATTCAAATCATATTGTTCTTCTGATAGTTGTGTGCATTCTTTTGTTCCGATGCAATGTTGAAAAAGTAACTCAACTCTCCGAGATCCTTCATAACACCATACTTGTGAATCTGGGAATTTTCGAGTTCCCACTTTTATTCTTGATTTTTCAATGTCACTCTTACTAGGGTTTTGATTCTCCAATCATGAATATGATATGTTGCCAACATATTCAAAGCATATTGTTTTTGTGATAGCCATGTACCCTTTTTCATGCCTATAATTTCAATGCTAAAAAAGGAATAGAGCTCTCCTAGATCCTTTATGAGAAACTCTTGCTTCAAAGAAGCTCTTTACATGCTTGAATGACCTCATGATTGCCACTAATTAACAAACAAATTATCTTTATAAATGCTACACGATTGTCTATATATTTGTTACAAATATAAGCAGGGCTATCATTGCAGTCTGCAGTGCGAACAATTCAATGGTAATTAGTTACAATATCGGGAGGTTGATTGTGTGGGTGACTTTTTTTTATTCTTGAGAACTAATTAGGGACGTGTTCATCGCAACAAGTTTGGTGTACGTACAATGACAAAGTTTCCCTAGTAATTCTAATTGAGGGTGTTTTGGACGCTGGCGATGAGGTGGTGCACATCATCATCGTCAATGCCCAGGGTGGTCTCGAGCACCTTGTCGGGGAGTGGAGGGTCGGAAGCGAAAAGCACGACGGCAAGCTGGGAGGCACTAGGGTTTTGGCTGTTGAGGGCGGCGATGGCAAGAGCGGGCTTCGACTTGTCGGGGTTGAATTGAGAGTGGACGAGGCCACGGGGGAACACAAAGAGATCGCCGGAATAGATGGTTTGGTAGAATAATTGGTTGGCGGGTGCGGTGGAGACGAAGCCCACGAGGAGCGTGCCTTTGGCGAGGAAAAGGACTTTGGTGGTACGGGGGTGCACGTGTGGCGGGTTGATACCACGGGGCTTGTAGTCGACGCGAGCGATGGAGAGACCTTGCGTGTTGAGGGTGCCAAAGGTGGTGGTAGCGGCGAGGTTGACGGCAGAGCCGAGGTTGCCGGTGAAATTGGCGGGGTTGCAGAGTTGCCGGGAGACAAAGTCGGAGGACTGCACGACGGCGGCAGGCTTGCAGGGAAGGCCGTTGAGGGTAAGCTGGAGATCCTACAGCTGGTCGTGGCTGAGGGCCACGCAGAAGTCTTGCAGAGGTTCCTCATCAGCGGTCCTAGCGGTGTCTAGAAATTTGTGGTCTTGCCAGGAAAGCACCGGGCTTATGGCTGTGAGAGTTTGTGAGAGAACTCAACAAAAACTATATGAAGGAGTTAAACCATAGATGCCATGAAGACTAGGGTTTGGAAAGAAGAGCAATCAAAGAAGACTCACTCTTTCTCTCTTGCACTCACACACACAAAGAAAGAACACAAAAGAGAATGTCAAAACAATACAAAAATGAAAACATCAACGCTATGGTCATATCGTATCATGGGTAATATGAAAGGGTTAATAAATGAGTTAATGGCATTCAATTTTGGCTGACCAAATAGGCTACGAATTGTTCTTTGGAATTGTAGTTTTGTGCTTACCATAATATATATATTTTGTCTAGTTATTGGGATTAATTGTGTGTACAAATCCTCTTGGTTCATAGCAAGATAACTACGCTTACGTCAAAAGAAAAGTTATAGTCTATGAGAGGTAGTATGATGGGATCCGGTGATAGAAGTATTTCATTAAGCCTTTCTGGGCCAAAGAGAAACACTATACGTTGTTGAAAGTGTATTTTTCGGCTAATCCATACGTTAATTCTAATAGATCGTACAGAGTGAAAGCGATAAAAATGATCATCATGTGGGTTATTCATCTAGGATAGTATGTGAGAAATGTAGATATGAGAGAAGTGAAGAGATGAGAAGTTTCCCTCCCAAGCCCTATTCTTGCCCGTAGGCAATAATGATACTGCGGGGAGAGATGTACCTGTAGCAAAGAGAACCTAGAGAGGATGAATTACTAAGAATGAGAGAGATAGGTTTGGTTAAGGAGATGAGATTAGATACATATATATATGTTGGATTAGAGATTTAAATGAAAACAACAAGAAATCAAGAAAACATCAATGTAGAACACATCTTACTTGAAACCCTTCAGCACCATTATTGATTGAGAGAGAAGAAGAGGGGAGAATTCAACTTTGATTGATACGCCAAGTCCACGCCCTTCTTTGATTAGAGGTAATCTTCCAAGGATAGCATGCAAGGATGTCTAGTCTTCCTCTAGGAGAAAGTGTAGGCTTAGGCTTATGTTAATGGCTAAGTACAATTAGGCATTACTACTCACTCCCTCAAGAATTCCTCTCATCAACGGCTTGACCTCTTGAGTTCCTTTGCAAGGAAGAAGAGGTCCCCTGTTATAGGTGAAGGGAACCCCCAAGGGTTTACACAAGAAGAGAGGAGCCAGTGTGAATAGGAATTGGAAAAGTTGGAAATGAGCTGTCCCTGCATGATGTGGGTAGACTGGGGTCCAGTATTTTGATCATATCTCCTCAACCGTGGCTCCAAATAAAAAAGTAAAAATATGGGCAGAAACTTCAGCTCATTAGCTACGATTTTCATTTTAAAATCATTTTCCAATTCGGATTGGAACCTTGTGTAACAAATTCATCAAAATAGGGTCCATTTCTGGCAGCAAAAGTCTTTCCGTGGTCCCCTTAGCCTAAACTTTCATTTAATTCCAAAGGACACCTCATGCCATATGAAAGCATGACATTGCTCCTTGACAAAGTTTGGTAATCATGCTTTGCAATAATGCATTAAAATAAGTATATCTTTGAAATCATGTCACCTAGTGTCCCACTAGGATTTGATTCCCTCCTAGTAGCTATTTAAAAAGAAATATAAGAAAAGTATAAAAAATACATAGAATATATATATATTGGAGTTTACCCTAGATATAGGATGTAACTAGGGTGTGAGATGATAATGAGATAGTAGAAATAAAGAATCAATGCTTTTTGCCCCAAGTTAAAGAAGCTGAGCTATTGAGCTTTTCCCATAGTATTTTCTAATGGTAAAGTAAGGATAGGTTACCCTTGAGAAAAATAATAGGATGAGATAGAAGGCTTATTATTATACTTAAATATGCATATGTACATTATAGGAAAGATAATTATGTATCTAAAAAGTTACAAGATAGATCTTGTAGCATGCGTTCCCACTATGTATGTGTCAAAGCACGACATCCACCCCCTCTAAACCTGCACATCCTCCGGTATGTGCCACATTATTTCTTTGTAAGATCAGCCCTCTTGTACATCTTCCTTGATTTCTTCTTCACTGGATGATTCCAAATCTTCATCTTTACCTGTGGTTTTCTCTTCTTCCTCATTAACATCTTCTAGATCATTATCTCCTCTTCTCTTAAACATTTTGATCCTTTTTCTTGCAATGGGAATCTTTACTTATGTACCATCTAGTTCAGAAAAGCTGTAAGTAGCATTTTCATGCACATGCTTTACAACATACGGTCCAAACCATCTTTTTGAACTTACGCATGACTGTGTGTTGGTTATCAAGGCTACTATCATACACCAAAACCCAGTCACCTTTGTCAATTGCTTTGCTCCTGAGTCGATCTCGCTTATCAAAGTATTCCTTGTTTTTCAACCTTGCATTTTTGAGTCGTTCTTTTGCAGCTTCAATGTCTCCAGGTCTTCTCTCTAGCTGCCTTATACGCAGTGCAAGGAGATCTTCCCTGCTAAGCCCCTCTTGCCAAGGTAGTATATTCCATGTGGGAATTGTATCTTCAATCGGCATCACTGGCTTTTGACCATACATTAGCTCCGCAGGCATGTAGCCAGTTACTGATCTATGTGTTGTACGATCAGCCCATAAAGCATATGGTAACAGTTTTGGCCACTCACCAACTCTTCCTTTGCAAGACTTGGCCAAAGCTTTGATGATAGGAGGATGCCCTCTTTCACTCTTTCCATTGCCTTCAGGGTTGTAAGCTGTAGTAAGATAAAGCTTGATTCCTAATCTAGAAAAGAACTCCCTTGCTTCTTCGGCATCCAGCTCACCTCTATCTGCAGTGATTTTTCCCACACAACCATAACGGCAAATCACCTCATCAAGAAGGAATTTGCACACAGCCTCTGTGGTTTTAGCTCTTAATGCTCTTCCTTCAACCTAGTTAGTTAGGTCCTCTCGTGCAAGAACCAAGTATCTCATCTGCCAGAGTCCTAGAGGCATTGTGACTAGATCCACAACCCATTTATAGTGCCTGGCTAGTAGATATGTAGGGTGCAATCCATCACGATGTCGAACATTTGAATACACTTGACAAGTTACACATGTCTCTACAAACTGAGATACATCTTTATACATACCCTTCCACCAATATTTTTCTTTCAACTTGGAGAAGGTTGCCCATACACCCCTGTGTCCAGCCCATAGACTCTCATGAAACTCTTGCATGAGATTTACTTGAGTCTCTTTTTTACATATAACCCTTTGTGGTGTAGCACCCTTTTGTTTAGGATGCTTCCACAAGTAACCATCCCTCAAAAAGTACCCATATGCTTTCCTGCGTATCCTCTTGAATTCTTGTTTAGACCAATCATCCTGTTTTGTTAGAGTACTCAATTAGCTTCCAATAAGAAGCCAATCACCTTCATAAAGCTCTTTCAAGAATGATTCAAGTAGATTAGTCATGCAGACATTGTTACCTTTGACATGAGAGATAGAATAGAACTTTGTGCCTACATCATCTCCCTCGTCAATCATTTGTGACTCATCTTCATACCTTGCCCTTGATAGCATATCTGCCACTGTATTGTCTTTACCTGCAATGTGCTTAAACTCAGGATTTAAAGACTTAATGTAGGCAATCCACCGCAACATAGCAATGTCTGGAGTTGAGCAGCTTGTAATCATCCCAAGAAGTGGTAGACAATCCGTTTCTACAACCACACATGCACCAATTAGGTACTCTTTCCCACTTTTCAAGGTTGTAACCATACCCCATAACTCTCTCTTTATCTGTGGATAGTTTCTTTGGCGATCACTTAGCACCTTTGCTCCAAATCTTACCACATACCTGTGTCCTTCTTTGTCATCTTGCCCTATTGCCCATCCAATCCCTGTAGGATTGGTGTCTACTGTCACAATTACTGGCCTTTGACACTCATAGTCTACCTTTCTCAAAGTTGTTACTGACTGGAGCGACTCCTTTAGCTTTTTCATGGATTTTACAGGTGCTTCTATCCATTTAAACTTCTAATTCTTTCTAAGCAGCTGATAAAGAGGATCAGCTACATGTGCATAATGTGGAATCCAAATAACATAGAAGACACATGCTCCCAGAAACCTTCTAACCTCAGTGATGCTAGTTCTCATTTCTTTCATTCTTTGGATGGCATCTACCTTTGTTGGGCAAGGTTTCCTACCATTTGGCCAGCACATGTGCCCCACAATAAGCACTTCATTGACACCAAACATAGACGTTTTCCCTGACAATGTAAGATTCACTTCTTCCAACCTAGACAAAATTTTATCACAATCATTTATGTGATTTACCACAAACCTGCGACATCCCTTGAGATCCAAAGCTTCATCTTTGTCACTTTCTTCACATCCTTTGATAGGCAAATTATCAATGAAAGGCATTGTGATTTGAGGAATAAAGTCACGTAAGACCTTATTCATCCCATTCATCATATGTGCAACCGAGTTGGTTGCTCCCTGTGGCAAGGTACACATCCTTACCAAAACCAAAGGTGTCCTCATGGTTGTCAAGTCTCTGCTTTCGATTTCAAGCTGAAATTGATCACACCCTGAGTAGAGATCCCCCATTGAGTAGATTTCCCTCCCTGCAAATGCCTCTGCAAACTCATCCACAATTGGACCTGTACCTACATTTCTAATTGTCACCTTGTTCACTGGTTGCATATCTTGGATGAAGCGTAGAGAACCATTCTTCTTCGGAACTGTGAACCACCTGTTTGAGTATGGAGCACAAGAAGGCTCCAAGATTCCCATTTTGATTTTCTCATTCAGTAGCTCTACTAACTTTGGCAAATGAGCCTTTGGAACCGGAATAGGTCGCAGATTCCAAGGCACATGAGGTATTGTGAAAATTACCATAGGAGCTACAATAGAAGGATCAACACATCCTATCTCATGTGGCTCAAATGCAAAAGACTTACCATGCTTTGAAAGCATTTCTTTGAAGCACTTTGTCTCCTCCTGTGTTAGAAGCTCCTCGCAACCAATCTGCAAGTCTTGGAAAGACTCCTTTGTGAAGGTATGCCCAATTTCTTTAGGATTCCTCAAACTTGGTTGTAAAGAAGCCTGCTCAATCTTTTCCCTGTTGTTGGGTGGTAAGGGTGAAGCTACTGGTTTCACCTTCTTTGCTACACTCTTGTATTTAGTTTCAACATGGACTTCTGGGCCAACTGTTTGGCTTTCTTTAAAGGCTTCTATTACTTGATATATTTCCATAGAGCAAACTTCCACAACTTCATTTTCAAGATGCAAATTACACCCCATTATAGCATCAAGCTCACCCATAGTATCTACAAAAGAAACTTGTTCACACAAACCCAAAACATTTTCAGTAGGCTCTAGCAACCCACTCTTTTTCATGCCTATTTGTACATTATGCACATATTGCCTCTCACATCTCTTCAAATCTTCAAGTTTTGTAAAACATACTGATCCATTCTTTGTTACCAAGGAGCTCGTTGAAAATGCTTCACCTATTTTTGGATCAGGCGAGACCCTTTTTCTTTCTGTACCACTGCAATCCCGCTTTACAATGGTACTTGGCCAAAACCCATCATTTCTCTATGATCATGAAACTCTTTGCTCACCTTTGGTAGAGGATGTTCTCTGAGGTTGTCACGATTTCTTTCATGGTTCACACAAACTGTGAGAAATTGGACAGCTCGTTTACCATCTTTGCTATGTATCCTAGCATATGCTGAACCATCATCCATTACCTTTGTTTCCATTCGAACTCCCATAATGTAGGCCTGTCCAAGGATGAGATGATATGAAGATGTATCCTGTACAAAGAAGTTTTAGTCAATCTTTACATCACCTATTGTTACCTTCACACCTAGACATCCTGCATACAATTCACCGGATTAATTGTTTGCCACTTTTACCATCCAGCCATGATCTGTGTCCATTGGCCATTTGCACTTGTTGTAGAGACTCTTTGACATTATGTTTATTTCTGAACCATGGTCAATCAAGGCAACAAATGGCTCTTCAAGATCACCTACCTTGACCAAAGTTTCTGTAGTAGCCCGTGCCCAATGACTTCGTGAATAGTAACTCTCTCAGAGTCCTCCATGAAATATTCCTCCTTTAAAGCTACTTTGAGTTCTTCCTAATTTCTCCCATGCCCATCTTTAATTACCCTAACATGCTCTCTAATTTCTGGAGCAAAAACTAGCTCAAAGCTTTGAATCATCTCACCTTCTGACACGCGATGCAGCTCCATCTCCTTCACATACTCGCGTAAGTACTTGGTTACATCTTTGCCATTGAACTGATCCATTCTATTGACGACTGCTTGTATGGCCTTCGTTGCTGAAATCTCCCTTCTTTCAATGGCATGTTGTTGTTGCATGAACATTGCAAATGCTTGAAACATTTGCATTGTTGCTGGGTCAAAATGTATACCCTGTTGCTCAACATGATCACCCATGGTTATCCACAAAATCTCACCCTAGCAGTTTCGCGTCGAGTTCACCAAAAATATGTCGAGAAATTTGTGGTCTTGCCAGGAAAGCACCGGGCTTATGGCTGTGAGAGTTTGTGAGGGAACTCAACAAAAACTATATGAAGGAGTTAAACCATAGATGCCATGAAGACTAGGGTTTGGAAAGAAGAGCAATCAAAGAAGACTCACTCTTTCTCTCTTGCACGCACACACACAAAGAAAGAACACAAACGAGAATGTCGAAACAATACGAAAATGAAAACATCAAGGCTATGGTCATATCGTATCATGGGTAATATGAAAGGGTTAATAGATGAGTTAATGGCATTTAATCTTGGCTGACCAAATAGGCTACGAATTGTTCTTTGGAATTGTAGTTTTGTGCTTACCATAATATATATATTTTGTCTAGTGATTGGGATTAATTGTGTGTACAAATCCTCTTGGTTCATAGCAAGATAACTACGCTTACGTCAAAAGAAAAGTTATAGTCTATGAGAGGTAGTATGATGGGATCCGGTGATAGAAGTATTTCATTAAGCCTTTCTGGGCCAAAGAGAAACACTACACGTTGTTGAAAGTGTATTTTTCGGCTAATCCATACGTTAATTCTAATAGATCGTACAGAGTGAAAGCGATAAAAATGATCATCATGTGGGTTATTCATCTAGGATAGTATGTGAGAAATGTAGATATGAGAGAAGTGAAGAGATGAGAAGTTTCCCTCCCAAGCCCTATTCTTGCCCGTAGGCAATAATGATACTACGGGGAGAGATGTACCTGTAGCAAAGAGAACCTAGAGAGGATGAATTACTAAGAATGAGAGAGATAGGTTTGGTTAAGGAGATGAGATTAGATACATATATATATGTTGGATTAGAGATTTAAATGAAAACAACAAGAAATCAAGAAAACATCAATGTAGAACACATCTTACTTGAAACCCTTCAGCACCATTATTGATTGAGAGAGAAGAAGAGGGGAGAATTCAACTTTGATTGATACGCCAAGTCCACGCCCTTCTTTGATTAGAGTTGATCTTCCAAGGATAGCATGCAAGGATGGCTAGTCTTCCTCTAGGAGAAAGTGTAGGCTTAGGCTTATGTTAATGGCTAAGTACAATTAGGCATTACTACTCACTCCCTCAAGAATTCCTCTCATCAACGGCTTGAATGCTTGAGTTCCTTTTCAAAGAAGAAGAGGTCCCCTTTTATAGGTGAAGGGAACCCCCAAGGGTTTACACAAGAAGAGAGGAGCCAGTGTGAATAGGAATTGAAAAAGTTGGAAATGAGCTGTCCCTACATGATGTGGATAGACTGGGGTCCATTATTTTGATCATATCTCCTCAACCGTGGCTCCAAATAAAAAAGTAAAAATATGGGCAGAAACTTAGCTCATTAGCTTCGATTTTCATTTTGAAATCATTTTCCAATTCGGATTGGAACCTTGTGTAAAAAATTCATCAATATAGGGTCCATTTCTGGTAGCAAAAGTCTTTCCGTGGTCCCCTTAGCCTAGAGTTTCATTTAATTCCAAAGGACACCTCATGCCATATGAAAGCATGACATTGCTCCTTGACAAAGTTTTGTAATCATGCTTGCAATAATGCATTAAAATAAGTGTAGCTTTGAAATCATGCCACCTAGTGTCCCACTAGGATTTGATTCCCTCCTAGTAGCTATTTAAAAAGAAATATAAGAAAAGTATAAAAAATACATAGAATATATATATATATATTGGAGTTTACCCTAGATACAGGATCTAGCTAGGGTGTGAGATGATAATGAGATAGTAGAAATAAAGAATCAATGTTTTTTGCCCCAAGTTAAAGAGGCGGAGCTATTGAGCTTTTCCCATAGTATTTTCTGATGGTAAAGTAAGGATAGGTTACCCTTAAAAAAAATAATAGGATGAGATAGAAGGCTTATTATTATAGTTAAATATGCATATGTACATTATAGGAAAGATAATTATGTATCTAAAAAGTTACAAGATAGATCTTGTAGCATGCATTCTCACTATGTACGTGTCACATCACGACAGCGGTTGGTGCCAAGAGGACGAACAGGCCCAGCAGGAGCAATGGTAGTTGCAGGGCAGCCATAAGCTGCTTGCAGGGAGACATTACTTATGATCTGTGAAGGCGCGAGAGCTGGGCGGTGGAGAGAAGGTGAATGAGAAAATTACGACTTAAAGAGTTAAAGAAGAAATACTATTGATGGGGCTGTACTTTATAACTGAGCAGTTGATCAGTTGATGAGGCTACACTTGATGAGCTTGTCTTCTTTTATAGGCGTCGTTGTTGCTACGGGGACCAAGTCCCGTCCTCACCGTAATCTGGTGTTAGGCATTGTCATCTATACTAATAGATAATGGGGGAGGGGATTCCGGTTCCCCCTCGCCAC